>NW_028318383.1:187500-337831 GCF_062004578.1 Staurois parvus
GGTCCGGGGAGAGCGGATATAGTGAATGCGGGGTCTGGGGAGAGCGGATATAGTGAATGCAGGGTCCGGGGAGACCGGATATAGTGAATGCGGGGTCCAGGGACAGCGGATATAGTGAACGCGGGGTCCGGGGAGAGCGGATATAGTGAATGCGGGGTCCAGGGAGAGCGGATATAGTGAATGCGGGCTCCGAGGAGAGCGGATATATTGAAAACGGGGTCCGGGGAGAGCGGATATAGTGAATGCGGGGTCCGGGGAGAGCGGATATAGTGAATGCAGGGTCCGGAGAGAGCGGATATAGTGAATGCGGGGTCTGGGGAGGACGGATATAGTGAATGCGGGGTCCGGGGAGAGCGGATATAGTGAATGCGGGGTCCGGGGAGAGCGGATATAGTGAATGCGGGGTCCGGGGAGAGCGGATATAGTGAATGCGGGGTCCGGGGAGAGTGGATATAGTAAATGCGGGGTCCGGGGAGAGCGGATATAGTGAATGCGGGGTCCAGGGAGAGCGAATATAGTGAATGCGGGGTCCGGGACGAGCGGATATAGTGAATGCGGGGTCTGGGGAGAGCGGATATAGTAAATGCGGGGTCCGGGGAGAGCGGATATAGTGAATGCGGGGTCCGGGGAGAGCAGATATAGTGAACGCAGGGTCCTGGGTTTAGTAACACTTTAAATACACTAGCAGATTTGGATGGAGTTGACTAACAAATTAAAGCCAAGCTCCAGCTTTATAAGCAGTTGTATGCAGCAACTTTTCCTTCATTTTGGGATACCGTTTTCCATAAACAAACAGCTGACCATTTCAGCCCCCCTGTTAGAGGTATACAGTTTCCATCAACCCTCTAACTGCCACTTTTTTTTTACTGATAAAGGATGCTGAAAAATAGCAGACTTACTGGCTGGATCAGCAGTTGAAAATACAGAGGGGAGGGTAACCTAAAAAGGGAAAGCTAATGCAGCTACCACATCTAAGAATAGGTAAGCTGAAGTATAACACATGTTCACATTTGGGTTTAGAAACACATTGAATAAAATATTAACAATAATAATAATAATAATAATGTGAATTATATCAGGAACTAAAAAAAAAAAATGTATAAAATGTGACACGTTCCCAGTCCTGGCCGCTCTGAGCGGGAAGGAAATGGGTCGGATCCGATTCGTTACTTCTATGGAAGGTGCCCTACAGTCCTGTTTATGAAGGTTGGAAAGTATTTGTAGGATCAAAACATAAATCCTGGCTGAAGTGACAGTTACGTCACGGAGAAAGATAAGAGATAATATCAACAAAACCGGAGAAAACCAAAATCACGTTCTACTTGGGGGGGAGGAGCTTTCCTCATCGATCGGGGATCCCCTCATTGTACGAGGAGCTCGCAGACATTCACACCACGGTACACACAAGCTGTTTGCAGGAAGGGTGGAGGTTTTATGCACCAAGGAGCACCGAGATTACCAATAAATAGAATGATGCAAACGGCAGAGCGCCAAGTACAAAGTGCAGCGCCCGCAGCAACACGCCACAATCCACATTATACTGGGCTGAACTGCCATTGGCCGGATGGGTACGGCACTGATGGCTCACGTTCACCGGTATCCCAACACTAGACTTCCCTTTACCCCCAAGACATCCTGCTCTCTAGCTCCCTTGTCAGCCCCTCCCATACCCACCTCCAGGACTTCTCCAGAACCTCTCCCATCCTCTGGGACTCCCTACCCCAGTATGTCCGGTCAGCCCCCTCCCTGTCTGGCTTTAGGCGATCTTTAAAAACTCACGTATTCAGGGAAGCCGACCCCACCTCCACCTAAGTACTGTACTTGAATCACCTCCACCAGATCATCCCCCACAGCTATCACCTCCCCCTTCCTCTAGATTGTAAGCTCCACGAGCCGGGCCCTCCTATTCCTTCTGTACTGAAATGTATTGTAATTGCACTGTCCCCATATATTTTGTAGAGCACTAAACTTCCATTTACCCCACACTAAGATTTCCTTTACCTTACACTAAACTTCCCTTTACCCCAACACCAAACTTTCCTTTACCCCAACACTAAACTTCCCTTTACCCCAACACTAAACTTTCCTTTACCCCAACACTAAACTTTCCTTTACCTCAACACTAGACTTTCCTTTACCCCAACACTAAACTTCCTTTTATCCCAACATTAAACTTCCCTTTACCCCAACACTAAACTTCCCTTTACCCCAACACTAAACTTCCCTTTACCCCATCACTAGACTTTTCTTTACCTCAACACTAAACTTCCCTTTACCCAATAGTTAACTTCCCTTTACCTCAACACTAAACTTTCCTTTAGCTTACACTAAACTTTCCTTTACCCCATCACTAAACTTTCCTTTACCTTACACTAAACTTTCCTTTACACCAACACTAAACCACCCTTTACCCCAACACTAAACTTCCCTTTACCCCATCACTAGACTTTCCTTTACCTCAACACTAAACTTCCCTTTACCCAACAGTAAACTTCCATTTACCTCAACACTAAACGTTCCTTTACCCCAACATTAACTCCCCTTTACCCCAACACTAAACTTCCCTTTACCCCAACACTAAACTTCCCTTCACCCCATCACCAGACTTTCCTTTACCTCAACACTAAACTTCCCTTTACCCAACAGTAAACTTCCATTTACCTCAACACTAAACTTCCCTTTACCTTACACTAAACTTCCCTTTACCCCAACACTAAACTTCCCTTTACTTCACACTAAACTTCCCTTTACCCCAACACTAAACCTCCCTTTACCCCAACACTAAACCTACCTTTACCCCAACACTAAACTTCCCTTTACCCCAACTCTAAACTTCCCTTTACCCCATCACTAGACTTCCCTTTACCCCAACACTAAACTTTCCTTTACCCCCAACACTAAACTTCCCTTTACCCAACACTAAACTTCCCTTTACCCAACACTAACCTTGGTGATCATTCACAAATTTCACTAGTAGTAAGCAATGATGTCAGAAGGGACATCTTGCTTTCTACTGTTCCTGTGATCACTGATTGGCCAATCAGGGATCACATGATCGGGACCTCACACAGAGGTCCCGTACAGCGATCGGTGCCGTGCACTCCCAGGGAGTGCGCACAAGCAGGGTGCGGGGAGGCCATTTATAAACGACCACCCGCCCCTGCACTGCCACCGTCCGGCCGTTTATATACATGGACCGGACAGGAGGTGGTTAATGGTTGAACTGGATGGACTTTTGTCTTTTTTCAGCCAGACTAACTATGGAACTATGTACACCGCACTGTTACAACCGAATGAATTCCTTCTATGGAAACTAAATGAGTGTAAATGATAACAACCCACCCGGATGTGAATGCCTTCTGGGAGAACAAAGGAATTCAGATAAACCTGTTCCTCCCTTCTTCCAGTAAACTTTACTTTCTCAAAACAAAACTGAAAGCGTTCTTCATTTACAGCATATTTCACACCTGCCTAAAACTTTTGCACAGTATTGTATAAAGTCCCGGGTCCATATTGAGAATATTGGACGTCAATCCGTTTTTTTGCCGTTTTCATATCGAGAGCGAAGAGTTTACTAAAGTTACGAAAATTCTCGTACGACAGGATAAACATTTTGGAATTTTCAGCCAAAAACTGTGCTGGTTAAAGGACAATCGTACGATTCGGTATTGTACGACGAAAAATACGGTGATCGTCTCTTCGGGTCATTTCAGACGATTGCTGTGTACCAACGATCAGATGACCGAACGATCGCTTAGAAAGCGGACTTTTTCAGATGATCTTTTGATCGTGTGTACAGGGATTAAGAGGGAGAGAGCCCCGATCATCAGCCAGCTCCCATATTTAAAGGAGAGAGTCCCGATCATCAGCCAGCTCCCATATTTAAAGGAGAGAGCCCCGATCATCAGCCAGCTCCCATATTTAAAGGAGAGAGCCCCAATCATCAGCCAACTCCCATATTTAAAGGTGAGAGGACCGATCATCAGCCAGCTCCCATATTTAAAGGAGAGAGCCCCGATCATCAGCCAGCAACCACATTTAAAGGTGAGAGGACCGATCATCAGCCAGCTCCCATATTTAAAGGAGAGAGCCCCGATCATCAGCCAGCTCCCATATTTAAAGGAGAGACCCCTGATCATCAGCCAGCTCCCATATTTAAAGGTGAGACCCCTGATCATCAGCCAGCTCCCACATTTAAAGGAGAGAGCCCTGATCATCAGCCAACTCCCATATTTGATCATCAGCCAACTCTCATATTTGATCATCAGCCAGCTCCCATATTTAAAGGAGAGAGCCCTGATCATCAGCCAGCTCCTATATTTAAAGGAGAGAGCCCTGATCATCATCCAGCTCCCGTATTTAAAGGTGAGAGCCCCTATCATCAGCCAGTTCCTATATTTAAAGGTGAGAGCCCCGATCACCAGCCAGCAACCATATTTAAAGGTGAGACCCCTGATCATCAGCCAGCTCCCACATTTAAAGGAGAGAGCCCTGATCATCAGCCAACTCCCATATTTGATCATCAGCCAACTCTCATATTTGATCATCAGCCAACTCCCATATTTGATCATCAGCCAGCTCCTATATTTAAAGGAGAGAGCCCTGATCATCATCCAGCTCCCATATTTAAAAGTGAGAGCCCCGATCATCAGCCAGCTCCCATATTTAAAAGTGAGAGCCCCGATCATCAGCCAGCTCCCATATTTAAAGGAGAGAGTCCCGATCATCAGCCAGCTCCCATATTTAAAGGAGAGAGCCCCGATCATCAGCCAGCTCCCATATGTAAAGGAGAGAGCCCCGATCATCAGCCAGCTCCCATACTTAAAGGAGAGAGCTCCTATCATCAGCCAGCTCCTATATTTAAAGGAGAAGAGCCCCGATCATCAGCCAGCTCCCATATTTAAAGGAGAGAGCTCCTATCATCAGCCAGCTCCTATATTTAAAGGAGAAGAGCCCCGATCATCAGCCAGCTCCCATATTTAAAGGTTGAGAGCTCTGATCATCAGCCAGTTCCCATATTTAAAGGAGAGAGCCCCGATCATCAGCCAGCTCCCGTATTTAAAGGAGAGAGCCCTGATCATCAGCCAGCTCCCGTATTTAAAGGTGAGAGCCCCGATCACCAGCCAGCAACCATATTTAAAGGTGAGACCCCTGATCATCAGCCAGCTCCTACATTTAAAGGAGAGAGCCCTGATCATCAGCCAACTCCCATATTTGATCATCAGCCAGCTCCCATATTTAAAGGAGAGAGCCCTGATCATCAGCCAGCTCCCGTATTTAAAGGAGAGAGCTCTGATCATCAGCCAGCTCCCGTATTTAAAGGTGAGAGCCCCGATCACCAGCCAGTTCCTATATTTAAAGGTGAGAGCCCCGATCACCAGCCAGCAACCATATTTAAAGGTGAGACCCCTGATCATCAGCCAGCTCCCACATTTAAAGGAGAGAGCCCTGATCATCAGCCAACTCCCATATTTGATCATCAGCCAGCTCCCATATTTAAAGGAGAGAGCCCTGATCATCAGCCAGCTCCCATATTTAAAGGAGAGAACCCTGATCATCATCCAGCTCCCATATTTAAAGGTGAGAGCCCCGATCATCAGCCAGCTCCCATATTTAAAGGAGAGAGTCCCGATCATCAGCCAGCTCCCATATTTAAAGGAGAGAGCCCCGATCATCAGCCAGCTCCCATATGTAAAGGAGAGAGCCCCGATCATCAGCCAGCTCCCATACTTAAAGGAGAGAGCCCTGATCATCAGCCAGCTCCCATATTTAAAGGAGAGAGCCCTGATCATCAGCCAGCTCCCATATTTAAAGGAGAGAGCCCCGATCATCAGCCAGCTCCCATACTTAAAGGAGAGAGCCCTGATCATCAGCCAGCTCCCATATTTAAAGGAGAGAGCCCTGATCATCAGCCAGCTCCCATATTTAAAGGAGAGAGCTCCTATCATCAGCCAGCTCCTATATTTAAAGGAGAAGAGCCCCGATCATCAGCCAGCTCCCATATTTAAAGGTTGAGAGCTCTGATCATCAGCCAGTTCCCATATTTAAGGGAGAGAGCCCCGATCATCAGCCAGCTCCTATACTTAAAGGAGAGAGCCCCGATCATCAGCCAGCCCCCATATTTAAAGGAGAGAGCCCCGATCATCAGTTAGATTATATACAGTATATACTATAAATGCCTGTGGACACCTGAGATTTGCCAGGTAAGATCCTACCAAAAACTCTACAAAGCTTCCAGGACCCAGAAGAGAACCTATTAATATTCTGAGAATACAAAAAGTTTATTTACTTCATAGTGGACACCAACCCCGGAGCCCCTCACCATGTATACTAGGAGACCCCTATACACCGTCCACAATCCTGCCAACCATTGCCTCACAATATATAAATACAAGCAACACCCAGAAACATAAAACATTTCAATAAGATGTTATCAGGCGGATCAGAAGTGAAAAGGATACATGTTTATTATATGACTAATTTTTTAAAATGTATTTCCTGTTTGGCAACAATATTTATACAAGGAAGCAGAGAAGTGAAATGAAACACTTTGTAAATTCTATTCACTGCCTTATTTATTTAGTTATATGTGTTCAGCCTTCCAATGGATCCATGGCAATCGTCAGACAGAATATTCAGATTTATTAAATTAAAATATATATTTCTGGAAGCATTCATACTTTATAGCATTTCTTTACACCCGCCCAGATTTTTGCATAGCACTGTATAGAAAGGAGAGAGAGAGAGAGAGAGCCCTGATCATCAGCCAGCTCCCATATTTAAAGGAGAGAGCCCCGATCATCAGCCGGCTCCCATATTTAAAGGAGAGAGCCCTGATCATCAGCCAGCTCCCATATTTAAAGGAGAGAGCCCCGATCATCAGCCAGCTCCCATATTTAAAGGACAGAGCCCTGATCATCAGCCAGCTCCCATATTTAAAGGAGAGAGCCCCGATCATCAGCCAGCTCCCATATTTAAAGGAGAGAGCCCCGATCATCAGCCAGCTCTCATATTTAAAGGAGAGAGCCCTGATCATCAGCCAGCTCCCATATTTAAAGGAGAGAGCCCCGATCATCAGCCAGCTCCCATATTTAAAGGACAGAGCCCTGATCATCAGCCAGCTCCCATATTTAAAAGGAGAGAGCCCCGATCATCAGCCAGCTCCCATATTTAAAAGGAGAGAGCCCCAATCATCAGCCAGCTCCCATATTTAAAGGAGAGAGCCCCGATCATCTGCCAGCTCCCATATTTAAAGGAGAGAGCCCCGATCATCAGCCAGCTCCCATATTTAAAGGAGAGAGCCCCGATCATCAGCCAGCTCTCATATTTAAAGGAGAGAGCCCTGATCATCAGCCAGCTCCCATATTTAAAGGAGAGAGCCCCGATCATCAGCCAGCTCCCATATTTAAAGGACAGAGCCCTGATCATCAGCCAGCTCCCATATTTAAAAGGAGAGAGCCCCGATCATCAGCCAGCTCCCATATTTAAAAGGAGAGAGCCCCAATCATCAGCCAGCTCCCATATTTAAAGGAGAGAGCCCCGATCATCTGCCAGCTCCCATATTTAAAGGAGAGAGCCCCGATCATCAGCCAGCTCCCATATTTAAAGGAGAGAGCCCCGATCATCAGCCAGCTCCCATATTTAAAAGGAGAGAGACCCGATCAACAGGCAGCTCCCATATTTAAAAGGAGAGAGACCCGATCATCAGCCAGCTCCCATATTTAAAAGGAGAGAGCCCCGATCATCAGCCAGCTCCCATATTTAAAAGGAGAGAGACCCGATCATCAGCCAGCTCCCATATTTAAAAGGAGAGAGACCCGATCATCAGCCAGCTCCCATATTTAAAGGAGAGAGCCCCGATCATCAGCCGGCTCCCATATTTAAAGGAGAGAGCCCCGATCATCAGCCGGCTCCCATATTTAAAAGGAGAGAGCCCCGATCATCAGCCGGCTCCAATATTTAAAAGGAGAGAGCCCCGATCATCAGCTGGCTCCCATATTTAAAAGGAGAGAGCCCCGATCATCAGCCGGCTCCCATATTAAAAGGAGAGAGCCCCGATCATCAGCCGGCTCCCATATTTAAAGGAGAGAGCCCCGATCATCATCCGGCTCCCATATTTAAAAGGAGAGAGCCCCGATCATCAGCCGGCTTCAATATTTAAAAGGAGAGAGCCCCGATCATCAGCTGGCTCCCATATTTAAAAGGAGAGAGCCCCGATCATCAGCCGGCTCCCATATTAAAAGGAGAGAGCCCCGATCATCAGCCGGCTCCCATATTTAAAGGAGAGAGCCCCGATCATCAGCCGGCTCCAATATTTAAAAGGAGAGAGCCCCGATCATCAGCTGGCTCCCATATTTAAAAGGAGAGAGCCCCGATCATCAGCCGGCTCCCATATTTAAAGGAGAGAGCCCTGATCATCAGCCGGCTCCCATATTTAAAGGAGAGAGCCCCGATCATCAGCCGGCTCCCATATTTAAAAGGAGAGAGCCCCGATCATCAGCCGGCTCCCATATTTAAAGGAGAGAGCCCCGATCATCAGCCGGCTCCCATATTTAAAGGAGAGAGCCCCGATCATCAGCCGGCTCCCATATTTAAAGGAGAGAGCCCCGATCATCAGCCGGCTCCCATATTTAAAGGAGAGAGCCCCGATCATCAGCCGGCTTCTAGTTTGAGTTTCAGCAATTTTAGAGGACAAGGAGAGGATCAAAGTATTGGAGGCATTTTAGTTACAGAATTCATTATTTCAAATTTCCCTTCAGGCTGGGCTGAGGTTTTTTTCTTTTGCTAACTTGTACTTTCGATTTTAAAGTTAAATCAGAGCTTTATTTTCCCTTGGGCACCTATAGACACTTAGGTGAGGGCGCCCCGGGGCCACACAGGAGGGAAAACGCCCTCCTTGGCTCTAACACTGTTTTGGCAAATATAACAGAACAATAACGTTCTTTGTCTACAATCCACAAATTTGACACTTTCTGCTCTGACATCCTTCGCATTACAGCAGAGTTTTCTGTTTATTATCATTATTATTTTTCTTCATCATCATCATCCTATTACTACTACTACTAAATATTATTCTTCATCATCCTACTACTACGAATAATATTATTACCTTTCATCATCATCATCCTACTACTAATAATAATCATTATTTATTTATTTATTTCAGGTACTTATATAGCGCTGTCATTTTACGCAGCACTTTACATATATATTGTACATTCACATCAGTCCCCGCCCCCGAGGAGCGTACAATCTAAGTTCCCTAACTCACATTCATACATACACATACTAGGGCCAATTTAGACAGGAGCCAATTCACCTCCCAGCATGTCTTTGGAGTATGGGAGGAAACCGGAGTACCCAGAGGAAACCCACGCAGGCACAGGGAGAACATGCAATCTCCAGGCAGGTGGTGCCGTGGTTGGGATTCGAACCAACGACCTGAGTACTGCCAGGCGGAACTGCTAAGCATTTAGCCACTGTGCTGCCCCGTATTATTCATCATCATCATCCTACTGCTAATACTAATTATTATTCTTCATCATCATCATCATCATCCTCCTACTACTACTACTAATTATTTTTCTTCATCATCATCCTACTACTACTACTAATTATTATTCTTCATCATCATCATCATCATCATCCTCCTACTACTACTACTAATTATTTTTCTTCATCATCCTCCTACTACTACTACTAATTATTATTCTTCATCATCATCATCATCATCCTCCTCCTACTACTACTACTAATTATTCATCATCATCATCATCATCATCCTACTACTACTACTAATTATTATTCTTCATCATCATCATCATCCTACTACTACTAATTATTATTCTTCATCATCATCATCATCCTACTACTACTACTAATTATTATTCTTCATCATCATCATCCTTCTACTACTACTAATTATTATTCTTCATCATCATCATCATCATCCTACTACTACTAATTATTATTCTTCATCATCATCATCCTTCTACTACTACTAATTATTATTCTTCATCATCATCATCCTACAACTACTACTAATTATTATTCTTCATCATCATCATCATCATCCTACTACTACTACTAATTATTATTCTTCATCATCATCATCCTACAACTACTACTAATTATTATTCTTCATCATCATCATCCTACTGCTACTACTAATTATTATTCTTCATTATCATCATCATCATCCTACTACTATTATTAATTATTATTCTTCATCATCATCATCATCATCATCATCATCCTACTACTATTATTAATTATTATTCTTCATCATCATCATCATCCTACTACTACTACTAATTATTACTCTTCATCATCATCATCCTACTACTACTAATTCTTCTTCATCATCATCATCATCCTACTACTACTCCTATCACTACTACCACTGCTAGTATTATTAATACCATTTTCTAGTAATAATAATAATAATCATCCTAGTACTAATAATACTACTACTAAGAATAATAACAATAATAATAATAATAATAATAATTTTGGCCTAAATTTATGAAGAAATTTAATTATTAAAATGTTTTTATTGGATATGTTTTATAGGAGAATTCCCCCTTACATCTGGCTTCCCATCAGTGCCCCCCTTACATAAGACTTATGATCAATACACCCCCTCACATCAGATTCCCCATCAAAGTCCCACCTTACATCAGGGTGCCATCAGAGTCCTCCTTACATCGGGTTCCCATCATAGCCCCCCCTTACATCAGGGTGCCATCAGAGTCCTCTTTACATCGGGTCCCCATCAGAGTCCCCCTTACATCATGATCCCCATCAGAACCCCCCTTGCATCGGGTCCTCATCAATGTTCCCCTTACATCAGGGTCCCATTAGAGTCCTCCCTTGCATCGTGTTCTCGTCAATGTTCCCAATTACATCGGGTCCTCATCAATGTCCCCCCTTACATCGGGTCCCCATTATAGCCCCCCATTTACATCAGAGTCTTTCCTTACATCAGGTTCCCCATCAGAATCTCCATACATCACAGTCCCCATCAGAAGCCCCCTTACATCAGAATCTCCATACATCACAGTCCCCATCAGAGGCCCCCTTACATCAGAGTCTCCATACATCAGAGTCCTGATACTTTGTAGTTCCCATCAGAGGAGAGGAGCCTGTACAACAGTACATGAATGATTTGAAGGCCAGGGATCACATGTACATTGTATCTAAACCCAAGAAGATAGATAATATACTGCATTGTACTGCAGGGTACAACTGTGATCATCATCTCCTCAGCTCTGTTATGAACCTCTTTCCATAATGGTGGTCATACACACTTCCAATAAATGATCAATTTATTTTCCAATAGGAATAATCAATCTATACTCAACAAATCATCAGATTGGGGAAGATGTTGATGAATAGTTGAGGCAATGTTTCTCATCCAAGGTGCCATGACTCCCTGGGGTGTCGTCTGGGTTCCCCGCAGGGTTCCACAAGCCCGGGACCCAGATTTCCGTGGATCGGTGTCACTCTTAGCCCACCAAGTCGTGGACAGCGAGCTGAGCTGCACATCGGGGAACCCAGACAATGCTAGAAATCCGCTCCCTGCTATTCTCATGGTTTGTACACAATTTTACAGCAATTGTCAGCAACGGAACTCTGGCAATCCCGGAACTTTCACCGCCAGCGGAAGGACATCTGTGTTTACTGATGGGAAAATGTTACAAAGCAAATAAAATGCTGTCCAGACATAACCCAGTGTGCTGCGCTAAATATCGGTGGCCAGTGCCATGTAGTATGCAATGATAGAAAACATAACCAGGGGCGGACTGACCATTTGGAAACTTGGGCACTGCCCGAGGGCCTGGGGTCAGTAGGGGGCTCCATGAGATGCCCCTGGTACCTTTTTCATAGGCTTTTTTGATTTTGGGCAAAGACACAGGGGCCCCATGATCCCAAGGGTGGACTGACAACTCATGGGGCCCCCAGGCAAAAGGGGATCATGGGGCCCCTGTGTCCTTGCCCAAACTCAAAAAAAGCCTATGAAAAAGGTACCAGGGGCATCTCATGGGGCCCCCTACTGACCCCGGGCCCTCGGGCAGTGCCTGAGTTTCCAAATGGTCAGTCCACCCCTGCATGATCCCCTTTTGCCCGGGGACCCCATGACTTGTCAGTCTGCCCCTGAACATAACAATCACACGTCAATTACTCGTCAACATGTTTAGCATGTTCCTGTCATTTGTGAACTGCTATGCAGGGTACAGTGATGGCGCGTTATGGGGACACACGTCTACCAACAAATTACCAGCTAAGTGGGTATAAAATGGGACTTGTGGGCATTAATAGGAGAGAGAAACATATTAATGAATGAGATGATTCATGATATACAGAGTACAGAAATATCTACCTGTGAGCTTCTGGAGGGCTTTCTCAACCCTTTTAACCCATACTAAAATCAATACATTGGGGGTCAGTGGGAAGAATGTCCCTTACATTGGGGGTCAGTGGGAAGAATGTCCCTTACATTGGGGGTCAGTAGGAAGAATGTCCCTTACATTGGGGGTCAGTGGGAAGAATGTCCCTTACATTGGTGATCAGTGGGAAGAATGTCCCTTACATTGGGGGTCAGTGAGAAGAATGTCCCTTACATTGGGGAGTCAGTGGGAAGAATGTCCCTTACATTGGTGATCAGTGGGAAGAATGTCCCTTACATTGGGGGTCAGTGGGAAGAATGTCCCTTACATTGGGGGTCAGTAGGAAGAATGTCCCTTACATTGGGGGTCAGTGGGAAGAATGTCCCTTACATTGGTGATCAGTGGGAAGAATGTCCCTTACATTGGGGGTCAGTGGGAAGAATGTCCCTTACATTGGGGGTCAGTGGGAAGAATGTTCCTTACATTGGGGGTCAGTGGGAAGAATGTTCCTTATATTGGTGGTCAGTGGGAAGAATGTTCCTTACATTTGTGGTCAGTGGGAAGAATGTCCCTTACATTGGGGGTCAGGGGGAAGAATGTCCCTTACATTTGTGGTCAGTGGGAAGAATGTCCCTTACATTGGTGGTCAGTGGGAAGAATGTCCCTTACATTGGTGGTCAGTGGAAAGAATGTCCCTTACATTGGGGGTCAGTGGGAAGAATGTTCCTTACATTGGTGGTCAGTGGGAAGAATGTCCCTTACATTGGTGGTCAGTGGAAAGAATGTCCCTTACATTGGGGGTCAGTGGGAAGAATGTTCCTTACATTGGTGGTCAGTGGGAAGAATGTCCCTTACATTGGGGGTCAGTGGGAAGAATGCTCCTTACATTGGGGGTCAGTGGGAAGAATGCTCCTTACATTGGGAGTCAGTGGGAAGAATGTCCCTTACATTGGGGGTCAGTGGGAAGAATGTCCCTTACATTGGGGGTCAGTGGGAAGAATGTCCCTTACATTGGGGGTCAGTGGGAAGAATGTCCTTTACATTGGGGATCAGTGAGAAGAATGTCCCTTACATTGGAGGTCAGTGGGAAGAATGTCCCTTACATTGGGGATCAGTGGGAAGAATGTCCCTTACATTGGGGATCAGTGGGAAGAATGTCCCTTACATTGGTGGTCAGTGGGAAGAATGCTCCTTACATTGGGGGTCAGTGGGAAGAATGCTCCTTACATTGGGGGTCAGTGGGAAGAATGTCCCTTACATTGGGGGTCAGTGAGAAGAATGTCCCTTATATTGGTGGTCAGTGGGAAAGAATGCCCCTTACATTGGTGATCAGTGGGAAGAATGTCCCTTACATTGGTGGTCAGTGGGAAGAATGTCCCTTACATTGGAGGTCAGTGGGAAGAATGTCCCTTACATTGGAGGTCAGTGGGAAGAATGCCCCTTACATAGGTGGTCAGTGGGAAGAATGCCCCTTACATAGGTGGTCATTGGGTCCGGGGCTCCAGGGTGCTTATGTAGTACAATTGAAATTGGGACTTATTTTCCTCAGAGATCGGTAAAGCTCAGTTCGGGTCTTGGAGCCTTGAGGCTTTATAGAGACCTGGGAGGAAATTTCCAATCCTGACTCCGGGTTTTGCAGACATCCACTACACTGATTGCGGAGATGAATGCAGGGCTTTTGTTAGACAAATGGCTATGGTTCAGGGCTCCATCCCGGCAGACAGAGGAGGTCTCAGCCAGGGAGTCAGGAGGGCTCCACCTAGGACACATGAGGGAGCCAGTTCAGCAGGGAGATGCTAGATGCATGCAGCTTTGTGCAGACATAATTGTCTGAAGGAGACAGTCATCCTCTCCCCCCACCCGCTGTCCCAATTCAAAAGCAGCGCCGCCCTCACCAGCCACATCATTCATTCAGTTTCCTATGAATGCATAAACTACAAGTACCATCAGCCATTGCGGCTGACAGCTTGTAGTTCTGTATGAACTGCGAGGGCGCTGATGAGCATTTGTTCGAAGTCCATTCACAAGTCCTACAGCTTGTAAACATTCAGCCCATATGAAGGTACAGGCTGAAAGCTGCAGGGCTTGTCTGCAGGAGTCTAACACCACACCCCTGATCCACTGATCGTGAGTTCAATGCTTTCCAGGCACCTTAGGGAAAAAGTAATAAATGCCAATTTTTTTTCCTGTAAAAATATGTGTATTTATTATTTTTTCCCCAAAAGGTGAACTTATTCTTTGTGTCCATGAGCAGCAGAGCTTTCTGTGCTCCCAGCACAGTGACCAAGCTGTCCAAGACAGTTCTCAGTCTGTACTAATGACTGGGAGCTGAGACCGACTGACAGCCGTGTGACCACTGTGGCAGCCGTGTGACCACTGTGACAGCCATGTGACCACTGTGACAGCCAATCATTATTTTTTCCCCAAACGGTGAACGTATCCTTTGTGTCCATGAGCAGAAGAGCTTTCTGTGCTGAAAGTGCATTCCCAGCAAAGTGACCAAGCTGTCCAAGACAGCTCAGTCTGTACTGATTGGGAGCCGAAACCGGCTGACAGCCATGTGACCACTGTGACAGCCATGTGACCACTGTGACAGCCAATCATTATTTTTTCCCCAAAAGGTGAACTTATTCTTTGTGTCCATGAGCGGCAGAGCTTTCTGTGCTGAAAGTGCATTCCCAGCACAGTGGCCAAGCTGTCCAAGACAGTTCTCAGTCTGTACTAATGATTGGGAGCTGAGACCGGCTGACAGCCATGTGACCACTGTGACAGCCGTGTGACCACTGTGACAGCCAATCATTATTTTTTCCCCAAACGGTGAACGTATCCTTTGTGTCCATGAGCAGAAGAGCTTTCTGTGCTGAAAGTGCATTCCCAGCACAGTGACCAAGCTGTCCAAGAAAGCTCAGTCTGTACTGATTGGGAGCCGAAACCGGCTGACAGCCATGTAACCACTGTGACAGCCGTGTGACCACTGTGACAGCCAATCATTATTTTTTCCCCAAGAGGTGAACTTATTCTTTGTGTCCATGAGCGGCAGAGCTTTCTGTGCTGAAAGTGCATTCCCAGCACAGTGACCAAGCTGTCCAAGATAGTTCTCAGTCTGTACTAATGATTGGGAGCCGAGACCGGCTGACAGCCATGTGACCACTGTGACAGCCGTGTGACCACTGTGACAGCCAATCATTATTTTTTCCCCAAACGGTGAACGTATCCTTTGTGTCCATGAGCAGAAGAGCTTTCTGTGCTGAAAGTGCATTCCCAGCACAGTGACCAAGCTGTCCAAGAAAGCTCAGTCTGTACTGATTGGGAGCCGAAACCGGCTGACAGCCATGTAACCACTGTGACAGCCGTGTGACCACTGTGACAGCCAATCATTATTTTTTCCCCAAGAGGTGAACTTATTCTTTGTGTCCATGAGCGGCAGAGCTTTCTGTGCTGAAAGTGCATTCCCAGCAGAGTGACCAAGCTGTCCAAGATAGTTCTCAGTCTGTACTAATGATTGGGAGCCGAGACCGGCTGACAGCCGTGTGACCACTGTGACAGCCGTGTGACCACTGTGTCAGCCGTGTGACCACTGTGTCAGCCGTGTGACCACTGTGACAGACGTGTGACCACTGTGACAGCCAATCCTCCCTGCCTTCTTGGATGGACTGACCGTGTTAAAGAGAGACACCAGGGCTGGGCTGGGAAGGGTTAATGCTGCATTGTTTAAAGCTGGTTCTCACAATGCACTACGCATGTTCCTGCAACGCGCCGCACTGAAAAGATGTGAATGAGCCCTAAGACTTTCCGGAATAACTTACAGTAACCAACCCGGATTCCAATACAGCACCCAATCAGATTCTCCGTCTCAGTCCATGCACAGTAGCGAGCATGCGTTATCTTGCAGAGTGCGTTATCTCTGTGTGCATATCACAGATAATGTCATTATAATGGACCTTTCACGGTTTATGGCCGATATCACAAAATGTCCAACACCTTCTACTTTCAGAGCAGATAAACAGCAAACTTCTTTATTCCTCAAGAGGGGGGGGGGGGGGGTCATTTTATTGCCTTCTTCCTACCCCTGCTTATAAACCTAACCCCCCTCCCCCCCAGCTCTGTTAAAATGCACTGTATCGGATCTTCATTCACATCATGCAATCGGTTCTCATAATGATTATAATTATTTCCTGATACAACTGCCATTTATCTATTGTCAGTATATACATATCCTGTATCTGTAACCTGATGCGTGGCAACCAGAAAGTGACTATGCTTTGTTACCTGTGTTAACTGTGTTTTGTATCTTTGTGCCCTTAAAGTGTATGTTACCCTAAATATTTATTTTCTATGGGTTCATTCACATACAGTATGTGTATTTTAGAAATCATATTCTCTATCATTTTCATGGACTTCTTCTATCTGGAGTACCTGGTTGATCCTGCCCGTCATCTTTCTTCCTTGTTCTAAATTGACCACACCAAGTACAGAAGCTGATCTGTGTGAAGAGTGGTCAGTTTTCTCCTCTGGCTGGCTATCAGAGGTACAGGACAATGTACAGACACACAGCATGCTTGGATTGTGTAGTTTGTTCGGCCACCACACTGCCCGACCAATCAGAGCCTGCCTTTTGAGCACACCCCCCACCCAATCACAGCCTACCTCTTGGACGTCCCCCCCCCCCGGCACAACCTGCCTCTTGATCTTATCCCCTTCCAATCACAGCCTGCCTCTAGAGCACACCCCCACCCAATCACAGCCTGCCTCTTGGACGCCCCCCACCACCAACATGCCTCTTGATCTTATCCCCTTCCAATCACAGCCTGCCTCTAGAGCACACCCCCACCCAATCACAGCCTGCCTCTAGAGCACACCCCCACCCAATCACAGCCTGCCTCTTGGACGCCCCCCCCCACCACCACCACCAACATGCCTCTTGATCTTATCCCCTTCCAATCACAGCCTGCCTCTAGAGCACACCCCCACCCAATCACAGCCTGCCTCTTGGACGCTCCCCCCCCCACCACCACCAACCTGCCTCTTGATCTTATCTCCTTCCAATCACAGCCTGCCTCTAGAGCACACCCCCACCCAATCACAGCCTGCCTCTTGGACGCTCCCCCCCCACCACCACCAACATGCCTCTTGATCTTATCCCCTTCCAATCACAGCCTGCCTCTAGAGCACACCCCCACCCAATCACAGCCTGCCTCTTGGACGCTCCCCCCCCCACCACCACCAACATGCCTCTTGATCTTATCCCCTTCCAATCACAGCCTGCCTCTAGAGCACACCCCCACCCAATCACAGCCTGCCTCTTGAACGCTCCCCCCACCACCACCACCAACCTGCCTCTTGATCTTATCCCCTTCCAATCACAGCCTGCCTCTAGAGCACACCTCCACCCAATCACAGCCTGCCTCTTGGACGCTCCCCCCCCCCACCACCAACATGCCTCTTGATCTTATCCCCTTCCAATCACAGCCTGCCTCTAGAGCACACCCCCACCCAATCACAGCCTGCCTCTTGGACGCCCCCCCCCCCACCACCACCAACATGCCTCTTGATCTTATCCCCTTCCAATCACAGCCTGCCTCTAGAGCACACCCCCACCCAATCACAGCCTGCCTCTGACACGATAAATAACATTTCTTCATAAATTTAGGTCAAACTGTGTTCTGCTACATTTCTTTGGTGAAAATAATAATTGAATTTGTACTTTTGTCAAATGTTTATATTATTTTTTATTAAATTTGTTCTTTTTTTTACTATTTTACTTTTCAGCACACTGTTGTTTTGGACTCGGTCACTTACAGACCATTTACCGTGATCTACCAGTGAGCCAAATTAATATGAGAATACGTGGAAGTAAGACACTGACACTGACACTGCGCAGTTTGCCAACTTCCTAAAATTCTGTTTTATTGAGGAACTAACAGTATCATTTATAGGGCATATGATGCAGGCAAAGCATATCCATTGATTGGGTGACAAGTCCACTGGGTTTCTGCTTGTTCTTCCATCCATGTTGATATCTTCCAATCATTTTCCCCAAAAAGACTCATTCCCTTTTATGGGGGTTGTTTAGATTAAAAGATACTTTTGTCCTAATGAGTCACCTCGGGTGAGACTCCGATGAAGGCGCCATCTTAATTATCATCATTGTTCTGTCAACCTATATCTGATGGTTTACTTAAGAGAGGAAGGAATTTAAAGAGCAAGAAACAGAATGTAGCAAGACTATAAAATTGTCATTTTACTGATCATCTAATAAAACATGGACTGTCTATCACAGTGGTCGGCAAGCCGCGGCTCGCGAGCCACATGCGGCTCTTTACACACTTTAATGCGGCTCTTCTGTGTGCCGGGCGCCCGCTCCCCTCCCTCCTCTCTGGCGGCCGCCCCAAAAGTCAGGACTCTGCAGCTAGCCCAGCAATGGGCAAACTACGGCCTGGCGGACCTTTTAATCCGGCCCGCGGAGCGTGGCAAACATTGGCTGTCAGGATGTAGGCGGGGCAGCGTGACGAACTCCTCTCCTCTCACAGTCCGCCCTGAAGACCGGAACGGCGCGGGAACACGGCAAGAGGAACGCGCGGAGCAAAGGTAAGTGAATTGACACAGGGGGGATGAATTACTATAGGGGGGATGAATTACTATATGGGGGATGAATTACTATGGGGGATGAATTACTATAGGGGGGATGAATTACTATAGGGGGGATGAATTACTATATGGGGGATGAATTACTATATGGGGAATGAATTACTATATGAGGGATGAATTACTATAGGGGGGATGAATTACTATGGGGGATGAATTACTATATGGGGGATGAATTACTATATGGGGGATGAATTACTATATGGGGGATGAATTACTATAGGGGATGAATTACTATATGGGGGATGAATTACTATATGGGGGATGAATTACTATAGGGGGGATGAATTACTATATGGGGGATGAATTACTATGGGGGATGAATTACTATAGGGGATGAATTACTATATGGGGGATGAATTACTATATGGGGGATGAATTACTATATGGGGGATGCATTACTATATGGGGGATAAATTACTATATGGGGAATGAATTACTATAGGGGGAATGAATTAATATAGGGGGAATGAATTAATATAGGGGGAATGAATTAATATAGGGGGAATGAATTAATATAGGGGGGATGAATTACTATGGGGAATGAATTACTATAGGGGGGAATGAATTAATATAGGGAGGATGAATTACTATGGGGGATGAATTACTATGGGGATGAATTACTATAGGGGGGATGAATTACTATATGGGGGATGAATTACTATGGGGGATGAATTACTATATGGGGGATGAATTACTATATGGGGGATGAATTACTATATGGGGGATGAATTACTATGGGGGATGAATTACTATATGGGGGATGAATTACTATGGGGGATGAATTACTATATGGGGGATGAATTACTATGGGGGATGAATTACTATATGGGGGATGAATTACTATATGGGGGATGAATTACTATATGGGGGATGTATTTTCAGTTTTAAAAATGTGGCTCTCAAAATAAATTTCAATCGTGGTTTTGGCGAGATTTGGCTCAGTTGAAAAAAAAGGTTGCCCACCACTGGTCTATCACAATCCACTACAATGTGACCAAAGCACTGCAATGTTACCATAGTAACATCGAACAACTCTGGGCGAGTGATCAGGAATTTTTTTTTTTTAAACACATTATGATTGCTAATACCAATGTATTTCATTGATCTTTGCAATCATTGTTACTGAATGAAACTGATCCATTCAGTCTTTTGTTGTAATTTATTTATTTATTTCAGGTACTTATATAGCGCCGTCAATTTTATGCAGCGCTTTACATATATATTGTACATTCACATCAGTCCCCGCCCCCGAGGAGCGTACAATCTAAGGTCCCTAACTCACATTCATACATACACATACTAGGGACAATTTAGACAGGAGCCAATTCACCTACCAGCATGTCTTTGGAATGTGGGAGGAAACCCGAGTACCCGGAGGAAACCCATGCAGGCACAGGGAGAACATGCAAACTCCAGGAAGGAGGTGCAATGGTTGGGATTCTAAGCAACGACCCCAGTACTGCCTGGCGGAAGTGCTCACCATTTAGCCACTGTGCTGCCCCATTAGCTATGATTGGCATCTGATCACATGATACAGATGGGCTGTGATTGGCCCTGTCTGTATCATGTGACTGCCTTGACCGGTCACAGCTAACAACATCATTGTATACAATGGATGGCATGACGGGAAGCCATCCATTGTATACAACTGACATGTGATCTGCTGTGATTGGTCACAGAGGTCACATGACACTGGCAACAGGCCGGTGTAGTGATATGTCATCGGCTGTGTCCCGTGGACACAGCCGGTGACAGATCGCGCTGCGGTTGCGTGAGCGGCTCGTTTTGACAGGACGTCATACGACGCCCAGTCACAACGGCGAGTGTCACGCCCAGCCTATAGCAGATTTGGAAGAAAATTTAAATTCCTGTTCGGTTAGGGGTCCGATTTTTATTCGCATGATCAATAGCAACAGGGCAATGGAATGAAGCTCATAGGCAAATGTAGTCATGATAAAATTCGATCAATGGCAGGACAAGCTCCAAATCCGTTGCAACACAAGCAAATTGTTGCAATTTGTAGCTCACTGATTTCAACGCGCGGATGTGATTAATCGCAAAATGTGGTATAATAAAGCAATTTAGAGTCATTTTTTTAAAAATTAAAAAAAAAGCCAACAAACACAGTCTGGATGTTTTCCCAGAACGGCTTTAGTTTTTCAGACTGGGACCCTGCATCGGCCATTCAAAAAGTTGGCTTACTTTTTCTTTGTATGTATCGAGGTCACGCATTTTCAGCATTATTGTCCTATTAAAATAAAGAAAGAAAATTGTCCAGCGCTAGGTAGACGTTTCTGAATATGAGGAAGCCATAAATAACAGCAGGAAAGGGAAGCACGACCTTATGCTTCTGCATGGTTTCCTAATAAAAAACAAATTTAGGACGTTTGCATTTGCTTAACAATCACATCGAATTGTGTATTCATAAATTTGCAGCCCAGTATCACAAGCCAGCCATAGAGAGGAGAGGAGGAGAGAGCCTCCCCATATGGAAGAAAAATATATTTGAAATATATTTTAAAACCTTCTTCCCAAATATATTGCCATATATTTGAAATGCTACAATTTTGGCAGTATTCAATATACTTCAAAATATATTTCAATATATATATATATATATATATATATATATATATACACACACACACACACATATATATATATAGATACATACATACATACATACAAACACACACACACATATATATAAAGATACATACATACATACACACACACACACACATATATATATATAGATACATACATACATACATACAAACACACACACACATATATATAAAGATACATACATACATACAAACACACACACACATATATATATATATAGATACATACATACATACATACACACACACACACATATATATATATAGATACATACATACATACACACACACACATATATATATATAGATACATACATACATACACACACACACATATATATATATAGATACATACATACATACATACACACACACACATATATATAAAGATACATACATACATACATACACACACATATATATATATAGATACATACATACACACACACACACATATATATATAGATACATACATACATACACACACACACACACATATATATATATAGATACATACATACATACATACACACACACACATATATATATAGATACATACATACATACACACACACACACACATATATATATAGATACATACATACATACATACACACACACATATATATATAGATACATACATACATACATACACACACACACACATATATATATATATATAGATACATACATACATACATACACACACATATATATATATAGATACATACATACACACACACACACACATATATATATAGATACATACATACATACACACACACACACACATATATATATATAGATACATACATACATACATACACACACACACATACAGTCATGGCCGAAATTGTTGGCACCCTTGATATTTTTCCTGAAAATCAAGTATTTCACACAAAAAAGGTATTGCATTAACACATGTTTTGCTATACACATGTTTATTCCCTTTGTATGTATTGGAACAAATATAAAACAGAGGCAGAAAAGCAAATATGACATAATGTCACACAAAACCCCAAAAATGGGCTGGACAAAAGTATTGGCACCCTTAACTTAATATTTGGTTGCACACCCTTTGGAAAACATAACTGAAATCAGTCGCTTCCTATAACCATCAATAAGCTTCTGACACCTCTCACCCGGAATTTTGGACCACTCTTCCTTTGCAAACAGCTCCAGGTCTCTCTTATTGGAAGGACACCTTTTCCCAACAGCAATTTTAAGATCTCTCCACAGGTGTTCAATGGGATTTAGATCTGGGCTCATTGCTGGCCACTTCAGAACTCTCCAGCGCTTCTTTGCCATCCATTTCTGAGTGCTTTTTGACGTATGTTTGGGGTCATTGTCCTGCTGGAAGACCCAGGATCTTGGACGCAAACCCAGCTTTCTGACACTGGGCCCTACAGTGCGACCCAAAATCCTTTGGTAATCCTCAGATTTCATGATGCCTTGCACACAGTCAAGGCACCCAGTGCCAGAGGCAGCAAACAACCCCAAAACATCATTGAACCTCCACCATATTTTACCGTAGGTACTGTGTTTTGTTCTTTGTAGGCCTCATTCCGTTTTCGGTAAACAGTAGAATGATGTGCTTTACCGAAAAGCTCTATCTTGGTCTCATCTGTCCACAAGACGTTTTCCCAGAAGGCTTTTGGCTTACTCAAGTACATTTTGGCAAACTGTAGTCTTGCTTTTTTATGTCTCTGTGTCAGCAGTGGGGTCCTCCTGGGTCTCCTGCCATAGCGTTTCATTTCATTTAAATGTCGACGGATAGTTCGCGCTGACACTGATGCTCCCTGAGCCTGCAGGACAGCTTGAATGTCTTTGGAACATGTTTGGGGCTGCTTATCCACCATCCGGACTATTCTGCGTTGCAATCTTTCATCAATTTTCCTCATCCGTCCACGACCAGGGAGATTAGCTACAGTGCCATGGGTTGCAAACTTCTTGATAATGTTGCGCACTGTGGACAAAGGCAAATCTAGTTCTCTGGAGATGGACTTGTAACCTTGAGATTGTTGATATTTTGCCACAATTTTGGTTCTCAGGTCCTCAGACAGTTCTCGTCTCCTCTTTCTGTTGTCCATGCTTAGTGTGGCACAGACAGACACACAATGCAAAGGTTAAGTGAACGTCTCTCCTTTTTATCTGCTTTCAGGTGTGATTTCTATATTGCCCACACCTGTTACTTGCCCCAGGTGAGTTTACAGGAGCATCACATGCTTGTAACATTCTTATTTATCCGCAGTTGTGAAAGGGTGCCAATACTTTTGTCCAGCCCATTTTTGGAGGTTTGTGTGACATTATGTCGAATTTGCTTTCTTTCCTCCCTTTTTTTGTTTTGTCCCAATACACACAAAGGGAATAAACATGTGTATAGCAAAACATGTGTTAATGCAATACGTTTCGTGAGAAATACATGATTTCCTGGAGAAATATCAAGGGTGCCAACAATTTCGGCCATGACTGTATATATATAGATACATACATACATACACACACACACACACATATATATATAGATACATACATACACACACACATATATATATAGATACATACATACATACATACACACACACATATATATATAGATACATACATACATACACACACACATATATATATTATTATTATTATTATTATTATACAGTATTTATAAAGCCCCAATAGTTCGCTCAGCGCTGTACATTACAAAGGGGGACAGAACATGTGACAGAACAATACCAATACAATGCAAAACATGAGGGGATCGAGGGCCCTGCTCTTTCGAGCTTACAATCTAGAAGGGATGGGATAGTGGTACAGGAGGAGATAGCTGTGGGGGATGGAGTGGTAGGAAGAGTGGAGGAGGTCAGCAAGTTAGCAGGGGGTGAGGTAGGCTTCCCTGAAGAGATGGGTTTTCAGGATGCGCCTAAAGGAGAGGAGAGTAGGTGATAATCTGATGGGTTGGGGCAGGGAGTTCCAGAGGATGGGTGACACCCTGGAGAAGTCCTGGAGGCGGGCATGGGAGGAGGAGACCAGGGAACTAGAGAGAAGGAGGTCTTGTGAGGAGCGGAGTGTGCGTGTTGGGTGGTACTTGGATATTAGGTCAGTGATGTAGTTCGGGGCAGTATGGTGGACGGCTTTGTACGTCAGTGTTAGGATTTTAAATTTGATCCGTTGCGCAATCGGAAGCCAGTGGAGGGATTGGCAGAGGGGGGTGGCGGAAATGGAGCGGTTGGAAAGGTGAATGAGTCTGGCAGCCGTATTCAGGATCGACTGAAGCGGGGATAGCCAGCGGCGAGGCAGGCCAGTGAGGAGGGAGTTGCAGTAGTCGAGTCGTGATATGATGAGGGAGTGGATGAGCTGTTTAGTAGTTTCTGGGGTTAGGAACGTGCGGATTTTGGCGATGTTGCGGAGGTGGAGTCTGCACGAGTTTGTTAAAGATTGGACTTGGGGCTGGAAGGATAGGTTGGAGTCCAGAATGACACCAAGTACTCTGGCCTGCAGAGCGGGTTTGATATTGGCGTTGTTGGATGTGATGTAGAAGTCAATGGGGGGTGGGGTTCGGGCTGGGGGGAAGACAAGGAGCTCGGTTTTGGAGAGATTCAGTTTAAGGAAGTGGAGCGACATCCAGTCTGATATGTCGCTCAGTAGGTGTGTGATTTGGGCAGAGACCGAAGGGGTGAGGTGGGGGGTTGAGAGATAGATTTGTGTGTCGTCGGCATAGAGGTGGTAGTTGAAGCCGTGAGAGTGTATGAGTTGGCCAAGGGAGGAGGTGTAGATGGAGAAGAGAAGGGGCCCAAGGACAGAGCCTTGAGGGACCCCAACAGAGAGGGGGAGTGAGGGGGAGGTGGTAGCATTATAGGTAACGCTGAAAGAGCGTTGTGACAGGTAGGATGAGAGCCAGGAGAGAGCAGAATCTCTGAGGCCGAGGGAGTGTAGTATTTTGAGGAGGAGGGGGTGGTCGACTGTGTCGAAGGCCGCAGAGAGGTCAAGGAGTAGGAGCACTGAATAGTGGCCATTAGCTTTGGCGGTTAGAAGGTCGTTGGAGAGTTTGAGTAAGGTGGTTTCGGTGGAGTGTAGGGGGCGGAAGCCAGACTGTAGGGGATCGAGGAGGTTGTTGTCATTGAGGTGAGAGCATAGGCGGGTGTAGACGAGACGCTCGAGGAGTTTAGATGTAAGTGGGAGCAGGGAGATGGGTCTGAGGTTGTTCGGGTCATTGGGGTCCAGGGAGGGCTTTTTAAGTATGGGGGTGATGTGTGCATGCTTCAGTGGGGAGGGGAAAGTGCCGGAGGAGAGGGAGAGATTAAAGATGTGGGTGAGGGAGCGTAGGATGGAGGGGGAGGGAGGTCGTAGGAGTTGTGAGGGGATAGGGTCGAGGGGGCAGGTGGTGAGGCGGGCATCAGAGAGGATCTTGGAGACTTCCTCGATGGTAGTAAGGTCAAAGGTGTGGAGTGTTGGGGGAGCTTCAGTATGAGGAATGTAGGGTGGGGTGGGAGTGGAGGTCAGAGCAGTGGTGGGGCCGTGGGAGAGGGGTGATGAGGGGGTAGCTGAGTGAGGGGGAACGGGGTCGGAGGGAGTTTGAGCAGTGACGAAGTCCCTGCGGGTAATGTCGAGGGGGAGGGGGGATGAGGGGGTAGCTGTGTGAGAGGGGACGGGTTGAGAGGGCGTGTGAGTTGCGGCAATGTCCTTGCGAATTGTGTCAATCTTGTTTTTGAAGTGATTGGCAATCTCAAGGGCGGTGAGTGAGGTGCTGGGTGGAGGTGGGGGTGGAGAGAGTAGAGAGTTGAAGGTGGAGAAGAGTCGGCGAGGATTGGAGGAGAGGGCCTTGATGAGGGTCAGGAAGTAGGCTTGTTTGGCTGCGTGGAGGGAGGAGGTGTAGGTGCGGAAGGCAGATTTGTAGCAGGTGAAAGCTTGTTGGGATTTTGTTTTGCGCCATAGTCGCTCCAGGGCACGACTGCGTCGTTTGAGGGTTTTGGTGTGATCAGTCTGCCAGGGCTGGAGCGGTCGGAGTCTGATGTTGCGTGTGGTTAAAGGCGCTAGTGAGTCAAGGGCTGCTGACAGCGCGTTGTTGTAGGCAGTCATAGCCAAGTTGGGGCAGGACAGGGGGAGGATGCGGTCGTGGAGTTGATCAGCTGCAGAGTGGAGGGAGGCAGGGTTAAGGTTGCGGAGGTTACGGCTCGTAGTAGTGTGACATTTGGAGGGGTAGGCGTTGGAGGACGAGGAGATAGAGAAGGTGATCAGGTTGTGGTCAGAGAGATCTATATATAGATACATACATGCATACATACACACACATATATATATAGATACATACATACATACATACACACAACATATATATTTTAAAATGCTACAATGTTGGCCGTATTCAATATATTTCAAAATATATGTCAATAAATAAATAAATAAATAATAATAAAAAAAAAATATATATATATATATATATATATATATATCATGTTGAAATGCGTTTTTATTACAAAATATATGAAATTTTTAAAAAAATACACTTCAAATATACCGTATGTCTTTAAATATAAAAATCTACATTTTTTGGAATGCATTTACAAATATATGTTAAAATGACTTTTTTATATGTTAAAAAATCTGAAGAATATATTTTAAAAATATATATTTTGAAAAATATATATTTTTTAAACATATTCTTCAAAATTTTTTAACATATAAAAAAGTCATTTTAACATATATTTGTAAATGCATTCCAAAAAATGTAGATTTGTGT
Organism: Staurois parvus; assembly: GCF_062004578.1. Lineage (NCBI taxonomy): Eukaryota > Metazoa > Chordata > Amphibia > Anura > Ranidae > Staurois > Staurois parvus. The sequence continues at coordinate 214,899 of NW_028318383.1, forward strand.
TTTTAAAGACATACGGTATATTTGAAATGTATTTTTAAAAATATTTTTCATATATTTTGTAATAAAAATGCATTTCAACATACAGTGTGCATATATATATATATATATAATATGGCCAAAATTGTAGCATTTCAAATATATGGCAATATATTTGGGAAGTCCTGGGGTCGGTTGAGCAGAGTCCCTCCCTTCACCTGTATTGTATTCCTTAACATTAGACTCCTGGGGTTGGTTGAGAAGCGTCTCTCTCACAGGACACAGAAGCAGCAGTGGGACCCATTGGCTCCTGGTGCTGTCAATCAAATCCTTTGAGGAAGGAGCTGGGGGCAGGGCTGCACTTTGTGTGTTTATGGACACATACAGCCCAGCTTGGGAGCAAGCCCGCATATGTGCCCCCATAACAAGTGGCTTCCCATAGTGGCGCAAGCAGAAGAGGAGGAGCCTAGAGTGCCAATGGGGAACCCTAAAAGAGGAGGTTCAGGGCATGGACCAAGCCCAGAACCTAGCGTTACAGAGGACCTGTCACCAGGTCCTACACAAGCAGGTAAGTCTATACTGGGTGGTATTTTAGAGAAAAAAAGTCTTTGGAGCCACTTTAAGGGCAATGACTGATGTGAATATAAAGTCTGTGTAAAACTGTTGGCAGTATATAAATCCCTGTAATAAATAACCGAAGAATACAAGCTTCCCAATCACGCGACTGACAATCTCCATGTGTTCCCAGCCTTGGGGTGGTCACACCCATCAAGACTTTTCCATGATCCAGCATCCTGCTACAATTATTTGGCGAGGGGGGCATACACTGTACGACCGGCATAGAACACGGACCTAGAACGTCCTAGAAGGCAGAGACGAGCCGGTCTTCTTTTCATACAAAGATGTCGACTCTGCAGAACGGATTCTCAACAGTAGAAGAAAGGAAGGGGTTAACTCCATACGGTTCACTGCACTCGGCTGGCCGGGTTACAAATTAACATCATGGCGGATACACAGAAGTACTGACTGACATGCAACAACCTCATGTAACTAATAAAAGGGAATTGTTCCTAAAAGAAATGTGCAAAGTTCGTCTAGCTGATAGCAAACAGACCGATCCTGGCGCCATTTTCCATTGTGGGCTTCAAGGGCGGAATCCGAAAGGGCGCTATAAACAACGCCTACATTTCGCGGTCGTTGAGTACAAATGCAGGTTCCCGGTTCCGGAGAGCTGGGACCACTTACTGAAGAACTCGACTTACCAAAGCTCACGTGGACTCGAAATACACAAAATGAAATTCCATGAGCGGAAAATTACTCCGAAAGGTTCCTCTGGGGCAGAAAGGTGGAGAAGGGCTGAATTCGAGGAGCTTTCAGTCACCCGAGGTTCACACCCATGCAGCCGCGCTTTGCTCGGGTACGAGAGCCCATTCATTTGAATGGACTCCCGTGGCCCTGTGACACGCAGGGAAAGAAGTCCCTGCACTACTTTGGAAAACGCAGCCCGCAGGGGAACCTAGATTCCAAGTACGATTGCGTTTCCCAGTGTGGGCGGTGTGCCATTAGAACTAATGGCACCCGCCCACGGGTCCACAATTCTCTGTGCGGGTGGTGTGGCTGCACGGATTTTCGTGTGGATCCACAGCGGCACCACCCGCACAGATGTGAACCGGGGACTCCCGTGCCCGTGATACGCAGGGAAAGAAGTCCCTGCACTACTTTGGAAACCGCAGCCCGCACGGGAACCTCGGTTTCCCAGTGCAGGCGGTGTGCCATTAGAAGTAACGTTCCCACCAGGGGCGGAATAGTGTCCCATCATTGGTGTCAGTGGGCGGAATAGTGTCCCATCATTGGTATCAGTGGGAGGAATAGTGCCCCATCATTGGTGTCAGTGGGAGGTATAGTGCCCCATCATTGGTGTCAGTGGGAGGAATAGTGCCCCATCATTGGTGTCAGTGGGAGGAATAGTGTCCCATCATTGGTGTCAGTGGGAGGAATAGTGCCCCATCATTGGTATCAGTGGGAGGAATAGTGCCCCATCATTGGTGTCAGTGGGAGGAATAGTGCCCCATCATTGGTGTCAGTGGGAGGAATAGTGCCCCATCATTGGTGTCAGTGGGCGGAATAGTGTCCCATCATTGGTATCAGTGGGCGGAATAGTGCCCCATCATTGGTATCAGTGGGAGGAATAGTGCCCCATCATTGGTGTCAGTGGGAGGAATAGTTCCCCATCATTGGTGTCAGTGGGAGGAATAGTGCCCCATCATTGGTATCAGTGGGAGGAATAGTGCCCCATCATTGGTGTCAGTGGGAGGAATAGTGCCCCATCATTGGTATCAGTGGGAGGAATAGTGCCCCATCATTGGTGTCAGTGGAAGGAATAGTGCCCCATCATTGGTATCAGTAGGAGGAATAGTGCCCCATCATTGGTGTCAGTGGGAGGAATAGTTCCCCATCATTGGTGTCAGTGGGAGGAATAGTGCCCCATCATTGGTGTTAGTGGGAGGAATAGCGCCCCATCACTGGTGTCAGTGGGAGGAATAGCGCCCCATCATTGGTGTCAGTGGGAGGAATAGTGCCCCATCATTGGTGTCAGTGGGAGGAATAGCGCCCCATCATTGGTGTCAGTGGGAGGAATAGTGTCCCATCATTGGTGTCAGTGGAAGGAATAGTGCCCCATCATTGGTGTCAGTGGAAGGAATAGTGCCCCATCATTGGTGTCAGTGGCAGGAATTAGGACCCACGGTTGGTGTCAGTGGGAGGAATAGTTCCCCAATAGCTGGATAAAAGCTAGCAATGGGCAGCATCTGGCCTGTGGGCCCCGGTTTGGAGACCAATGTCTTATGGAATGGTATGTATGTTACTTTTATAACTTGTATTGTTTCCCCATTAGAGTAGCAATGCCTGCCTATAGGGCCCCCCATGGAGGCTGAAACGTCTCTTACTCTGGCTCAGGTTTGATAATTACTGCTCTGTCTGGGTTGCTGGAGGAGAATAAAAATGTATTTTTGTTTTATTTATTTTTTTAGTTTTTGTTCTTGTAGCACCAGGGACGGACTGACAACTCATGGGGCCCCCGGGCAATAGGGGATCATGGGGCCCCTGTGTCCTTGCCCAAACTCAATAAAGCCTATGAAAAAGGTACCAGGGGCATCCCATGGGGTCCTCTACTGACCCCGGGCTCTCGGGCAGTGCCCGAGTTTCCAAATGGTCAGTCCGCCCCTGGTTCCCACTACGGTTGCGTTTCCCAGTGCAGGCGGTGTGCCATTAGAAGTACCACCCGCACAGATGTGAACCGGGGTTTATGGGACATGGAACCGATCACAATATATTTATACAGCTAAACAAATTAAATAAAAAAAACAATATTCATCACATTCAGGGGCGGACTGACAACTCATGGGGCCCCCGGGCAATAGGGGATCATGGGGCCCCTGTGTCCTTGCCCAAACTCAAAAAAGCCTATGAAAAAGGTACCAGGGGCATCTCATCGGGCCCCCTACTGACCCCGGGCCCTCGGGCAGTGCCCGAGTTCCCAAATGGTCAGTCCGCCCCTGATCACATTTGAAGTGGTTATAATTTCTGTCCAATTTTGGTGCTAGCTGCAAAAAAACAAATTCTAATTGCTTAGGACAGGGGTGGGCAACTGTGGCCCTCCAGCTGTTGTAGAACTACAAGTCCCATGAGGCATTGCAAAACTGACAAGCATGACTCCCACAGGCAAAGGCATGATGGGACTTGTAGTTCACCAACAGCTGGAGGGCCACAGTTGCCCACCCCTGGCTTAGGGTTTGTTCTCACAGATATATTGGCTTCTTCCACTTCTCACACGGAAAACGCATTTCTCCTCCAAAATCCACAACATTGGCTCAAGGGACATATTTGTAGGGAGGCTCTGAGCCAACAGGCATTCCAAAAACATAGCGCACGCTGATTTTGTTATTGTTATATCGCGGCGCGGCGCGGTACGCCACATAAATGACTTCTGTCAGAGCTGAGCCTACAGCAGGATTGATCCATAGACCTGAAACCACCTTTACGTATTTATCCCTTTTTTAGTTATTTGAGTAATGAGCAGTAAAAAAAATCAGCGGCTTTGACCCTCTCCAAGTACATTTCCTGCAGCTCTGTGTTTGTCTGTGGGAACATTGGTCGCACCTTTCCCCGCTGCGTACGGTACTTGGCGAGGCTTTGTGTACAAAATCTCCTTGCTGAAGGACAGGTCGTTTTTAAGTGACAGTTGCCAATATTAACCCCTTCATGCCTGAGGGTAAAACAAATCTTAATGCCTAAGCACAATTTTGCAACGTTGACCTGTGTTAGTAAAACCGCACATATCATCACAACTACTTCGTACATCCAGGTGGATTATACCGCGTTTTTTTCAGGACAAACTGGGCTTTCATTTGGTGGTAAATGGTAATGGATTTCTCCTGATTTTTTGTTATTATCAAAAGAAAACTGGCCCAAAACGGTAAGAAAAAAACAAATTGTTTTATTTAGCTTTGTGTTGTTACTACCATACCCTACCACCAAAGAGCAATAAATTCTCCAGCTCTTCGCGATCGCAGTGATACACTATATGTGTGTTATTTGTTGTTTGTACCCGCAGTACAGCCCAGAAACAATAGTGCACATTTTTTGTTTTTGTCCTTTTTTTTATTTTACCTAAAACACACTGACACTGAAACTGACATTGACACTAACTGACACTACCATATTTTTTTTATCCTGAACCTTGACCCTGACCCAAACACTAACCCTGGCACTGAACTAGATCACACCTTGATCTATGTATTTTTTCTTTATTTTTTCTTTTATTTCTTAATATTTATTTATTTTTATTTTTTAATAAGCATTTGTTTCCCCTTCTATGCCAGGAGTTAGAGAGATACAATGTATAATAGGATGTATATAATGATACAATGTATAATGGAATGTATATAATGATACAATGTATAATGGAATGTATATAACGATACAATGTATAATGGGATGTATATAATGATACAATGTATAATGGGATGTATATAATGATACAATGTATAATAGGATGTATATAATGATACAATGTATAATGGGATGTATATAATGATACAATGTATAATGGGATGTATATAATGATACAATGTAAAATGGAATGTATATAACGATACAATGTATAATGGGATGTATATAATGATACAATGTATAATGGGATGTATATAATGATACAATGTATAATAGGATGTATATAATGATACAATGTATAATGGGATGTATATAATGATACAATGTATAATGGAATGTATATAACGATACAATGTATAATAGGATGTATATAATGATACAAATGTCAGGGCTCCCAGGTGTGACCAGAGGTGTGTGACTGACGCAGGGAAACGCAGACTTCAGATATGTGATAAACAATATAATTTATTAACACTAACAATACAAACATAAACGCAGTGCAATACTAAACATAATACAGTGCAAACAAACCCAACCAACCACCCACAGATAACAGTACATACAAGCAAGCGTCGTCAGGCAGGCCGGGTCAATATCAATTGGGCAGGTAGGTACAGGGGGAGCAAGCGGAGAATGGTCGGGGTCACAGGCCAGGTTCAGCAGGTAGCAAGCAGCGTAGTACAGAGGGTCAGGCAGAGGGATGGTCAGGGTCACAAGCCAGGGATCAGAACAGGTAGCAAGCAGCGTAGTACAGAGGGTCAGGCAGAGGGATGGTCAGGAGCGAGCCGGGATCAGAGCAGGAGAAGTCAGCAGCGGTTTAGATCAGGCAGGGTCAGCAAAGGACCAGAAACAGGATGCAGGACAGATACAGGGCCCAGGACAAACACAACACCAAGGCAGAGTCTGCGGGTCTGTCCATCCCTTAAATACCCCAGCATAATCAGTTCCAGGTGTTAGCTGGCTGCAAAGTTGAGTCTCTGATTGCTGGGAGCACCCGCTGGCCAGCCCTGGTACTGCAGATCAAAAGGCAGGTGAGTCCCACCATTGCTGGCCAGTCCATTCCTGACAACAATGTATAATAGGATGTATATATAATAATGGAATGTATATAACGATACAATGTATAATGGAATGTATATAACGATACAATGTATAATGGAATGTATATAACGGTACAATGTATAATGGAATGTATATAACGGTACAATGTATAATGGAATGTATATAATGGTACAATGTATAATGGAATGTATATAATGGTACAATGTATAATAGGATGTATATAATGGTACAATGTATAATATGATGTATATAACGGTACAATGTATAATAGGATGTATATAACGATACAATGTATAATAGGATGTATATAATGATACAATGTATAATGGAATGTATATAATGATACAATGTATAATAGGATGTATATAATGATACAATGTATAATATGATGTATATAACGATACGATGTATAATGGGATGTATATAACGATACGATGTATAATGGAATGTATATAACGATACGATGCATAATGGAATGTATATAACGATACGATGCATAATGGAATGTATATAACGATACAATGTATAATAGGATGTATATAACGATACAATGTATAACAGAATGTATATAATGATACAATGTATAACAGGATGTATATAATAATACAATGTATAATAGGATGTATATAACGATACAAAGTATAATGGAATGTATATAACGATACAATGTATAATGGGATGTATATAACGATACAAAGTATAATGGGATGTATATAATGATACAATGTATAATGGGATGTATATAATGATACAATGTATAATGGGATGTATATAATGATACAATGTATAATGGGATGTATATAATGATACAATGTATAATGGGATGCATATAATGATACAATGTATAATGGGATGTATATAATGATACAATGTATCTCTCTCCTCCATTAATAGAGAGAGAAAAAAAAACAATGGGGCCGGGTTGTACAGTGATTGATCACTGTGATAGCCAATCAGAGGCTATCACAGCAATCATGTGACCTGAAATCAGGAGTCCCAGGTCCCGATCGTTAGAACGGGACCCAGTGCTCTCAGTGACACCGCGGTCTTTGTGTGAGGAGCGTGCCATTTGGCGCGCTCCCAGCACAAAGACAGGTACACAAATATGCAGCCCCCACGGAAAATAGCCCAATTCTGTGAGGCCGCATATTTGTGTGCCGTCGGTGTCAAGAGGTTAGGCAACAGATGGAGTCTATCAAATAGTTACATAGTTAGTCTGGCAGAAAAAAGTCCATCCAGTCCAACCATTAAAAAAAAAAAAAGTTATAACCCTATACCCACAGCTGATCTAGAGGAAGGGAAATAAAAGCTAATAAAGCATGATCCAATTTGCTCCAGAAAAATCTTTCTTGACCCCCCCTCCCACAAGACATAGTTAGTCTGGCTGAAAAAAGACAAAAGTCCCTCCAGTTCACCCCAAAAAAACAGTTATAATCCTATACCCATAGTTGATCCAGAGGAAGGCAAAAAAACTTTAATAAAGCATGATCCAATTTGCTCCATAAAAATCTTTCTTGACCCCCCCCCCCCCTCCCCCCAAGACATAGTTACATAGTTAGTCTGGCTGAAAAAAGACAAAAGTCCATCCAGTTCAACCATTAAAAAAAAAAAAGTTATAATCCTACACCCACAAGTTGAACCAGAGGAAGGCAAAAAAAACCCAGCAAAGCACGATCCAATTTCCTCCTGCAGGGAAAAAACTCCTCCCTGATCCCTCGAGAGGCAATCGGATATTCCCTGGATCAACTTTCCCTATAAATGTTATATCCAGTTATATTCTGTGTATCCAAGAAAGAATCCAGATCCCACAAATATCAGCCTGCCTGCTTCCATAAGATCCAATGAACATTTTGGAGAAAATAACATTGTGCCCAAATATTGGCAGCCTAAACTGGTGTATGATCCATGCCTGGAGAAAGAGAGTGTCGGCTTCTAGTGGCCCCCCACGCATGCTCAGAAACGCGTCGCATCCCGATGACGTCAGACGCCTACACCTTCAGCTCTGGACATACCAGAGACTCAGTCGGGGTTCTCCAACAATGCCCCTTCACGTGCAGCTCCTCCTGCTGATCGGCCCATGATCCCTTCCAGAGCATCTATCAACTGGCGATAGATGGTTTTCCGCACCTCATCCCTATGAGCCTGTATACTTTTTAAAAGATGTGAGTTGCCTAACTACAGGCAGCCCAGTGGCTAAGTGGTTAGCACTTCCGCCTGGCAATACTAGGGGTTGTCAGTTTGAATCCCAACCATGGCACCATCTGCTTGGAGTTTGCGTGTTCTCCCTGTGCCTGCGTGGGTTATAAGATATAATATATAAATTAAATAATTAACCCATAACCCCTAACCAAAAAATAATAATATTAATTAATATTAACCACTTCCCTACAGGGCACTTTTACCCTTTTCCTGCCCATTTTTCAGCTTTCAGCGCTGTTGCACTTTGAATAATAATAATAATATATAAATTAAATAATTAACCCCTAACCAAACAATAATAATAATATTTAATAATAATAATAATTATTATTATTATTATTATTATTATTAACCACTTTCCTACTGGGCACTTTTACCCCTTTCCTGCCCAATTTTCAGCTTTCAGTGCTGTCGCACTTCGAATAATAATAATATTGATAATAAATAAATAAAATAATAATAAATAATATATAAATTAAATAATGAATCCCTAACCAAACAATAATAATAATATTTAATAATAATATTAATTATTATTAACTACTTTCCTACGGGGCACTTTTACCCTTTTCCTGCCCATTTTTCAGCTTTCAGCGCTGTTGCACTTTGAATAATAATAATAATAATATATAAATTAAATAATTAACCCCTAACCAAACAATAATAATAATATTTAATAATAATAATAATAATAATAATTATTATTATTATTATTATTAACCACTTTCCTACTGGCCACTTTTACCCCTTTCCTGCCCAATTTTCAGCTTTCAGTGCTGTCGCACTTCGAATAATAATAATATTGATAATAAATAAATAAAATAATAATAAATAATATATAAATTAAATAATGAATCCCTAACCAAACAATAATAATAATATTTAATAATAATATTAATTATTATTAACTACTTTCCTACGGGGCACTTTTACCCTTTTCCTGCCCATTTTTCAGCTTTCAGCGCTGTTGCACTTTGAATAATAATAATAATAATATATAAATTAAATAATTAACCCCTAACCAAACAATAATAATAATATTTAATAATAATAATAATAATAATAATTATTATTATTATTATTATTAACCACTTTCCTACTGGCCACTTTTACCCCTTTCCTGCCCAATTTTCAGCTTTCAGTGCTGTCGCACTTCGAATAATAATAATATTGATAATAAATAAATAAAATAATAATAAATAATATATAAATTAAATAATGAATCCCTAACCAAACAATAATAATAATATTTAATAATAATATTAATTATTATTAACTACTTCCCTACGGGGCACTTTTACCCTTTTCCTGCCCATTTTTCAGCTTTCAGCGCTGTTGCACTTTGAATAATAATAATAATATATAAATTAAATAATTAACCCCTAACCAAACAATAATAATAATATTTAATAATAATAATTATTATTATTATTATTATTATTAACCACTTTCCTACTGGGCACTTTTACCCCTTTCCTGCCCAATTTTCAGCTTTCAGTGCTGTCGCACTTCGAATAATAATAATATTGATAATAAATAAATAAAATAATAATAAATAATATATAAATTAAATAATGAATCCCTAACCAAACAATAATAATAATATTTAATAATAATATTAATTATTATTAACTACTTTCCTATGGGGCACGTTTACCCCTTTCCTGCCCAATTTTCAGCTTTCAGCGCTGTTGCACTTTGAATAATAATAATATATAAATTAAATAATTAACCCCTAACCAAACAATAATAATAATATTTAATAATAATAATAATAATAATAATAATAATAATAATAATAATTATTATTATTATTATTATTATTAACCACTTTCCTACTGGGCACGTTTACCCCTTTCCTGCCCAATTTTCAGCTTTCAGCGCTGTCGCACTTCGAATAATAATAATAATCATAAATAAAATAATAATAATACATAAATTAAATAATTAACCCATAACCCCCTAAACAAACAATAATAATATTATTAATTATTATTAACTGCTTGCCTACTGGGCACTTTTACCCCCTTCCTTTAAAAAGGCCAATTTCCAGCTTTCAGCGCTGTTGCACTTCGAATAATAATAATCATAAATAAAATAATAATAAATAATATATAAATTAAATAATTAACCCACAACCCCCTAACCAAACAATAATAATAATATTATTATTAACCACTTGCCTACCGGGCACTTTTACCCCCTTCCTGGCCAGGCCAGTTTCCAGCTTTACCACTCTGCAGAAGTGATCAGGGTTTTTTCTCCTTTCTTTTTACACACTATGATTGCTTATACCAGTGAATTTCAGTGTTATAAGCAACCATTTTTACTGAATGAAATCAATTTATTCAGTGTTTACTATTGTGGTTAGCAGTGATTGGCCACAACTATCCACATGGTACAGATGGGCTGTGACTGGCCCTGTTTGTACCATGTGATCGCTGTGACCAAATCGCAGAGATCAACGCAATGGATGGTATGAATGAATGCCATCTATTTGTGTACAAATGTCATGTGGTCTGCTGTGATTGGTCACAGCGATCAAATGGTACTAGCAGTGTCCCAGTACACTGATCGGTAACCTGCTGTGTTTGGGTCATCACTTCAGTTTTACTATTTAACAGATTGTTTGGCTCTGTTATCAGTCGCTGGTTGATTGGGACTACCGGTGGGACAGGAGATCCCGTGAAAGTGGTGGAAGGCAGCGGGAGGGGGAGGCAGGAGATCCCCTGAAAGAGGTGGAAGGCAGCGGGAGGGAGAGGCAGGAGATCCCGTGAAAGCGGTGGAAGGCAGCGGGAGGGGGAGGCACGAGATCCCGTGAAAGAAGTGGAAGGCAGCGGGAGGGGGAGGCAGGAGATCCCCTGAAAGCGGTGGAAGGCAGCGGGAGGGGGAGGCAGGAGATCCCCTGAAAGCAGTGGAAGGCAGCGGGAGGGGGAGGCAGGAGATCCCGTGAAAGTGGTGGAAGGCAGCGGGAGGGGGAGGCAGGAGATCCCCTGAAACGGTGGAAGGCAGCGGGAGGGGGAGGCAGGAGATCCCGTGAAAGCGGTGGAAGGCAGCGGGAGGGGGAGGCAGGAGATGCCGTGAAAGTGGTGGAAGGCAGCGGGAGGGGGAGGCAGGAGATCCCCTGAAACGGTGGAAGGCAGCGGGAGGGGGAGGCAGGAGATCCCGTGAAAGCGGTGGAAGGCAGCGGGAGGGGGAGGCAGGAGATCCCGTGAAAGAGGTGGAAGGCAGCGGGAGGGGGAGGCAGGAGATGCTGTGAAAGCGGTGGAAGGCAGCGGGAGGGGGAGGCAGGAGATCCCCTGAAAGCGGTGGAAGGCAGCGGGAGGGGGAGGCAGGAGATCCCATGAAAGCGGTGGAAGGCAGCGGGAGGGGGAGGCAGGAGATCCCGTGAAAGCGATGGAAGGCAGCGGGAGGGGGAGGCAGGAGATCCCGTGAAAGTGGTGGAAGGCAGCAGGGAGGGGGAGGCAGGAGATCCCCTGAAAGCGGTGGAAGGCAGCGGGAGGGGGAGGCAGGAGATCCCGTGAAAGTGGTGGAAGGCAGCGGGAGGGGGAGGCAGGAGATCCCGTGAAAGCGGTGGAAGGCAGCGGGAGGGAGAGGCAGGAGATCCCGTGAAAGTGGCGGAAGGCAGCGGGAGGGGGAGGCAGGAGATCCCGTGAAAGCGGTGGAAGGCAGCGGGAGGGAGAGGCAGGAGATCCCGTGAAAGTGGCGGAAGGCAGCGGGAGGGGGAGGCAGGAGATCCCCTGAAAGTGGATGAAGGCAGCGGGAGGGGGAGGCAGGAGATCCCGTGAAAGTGGTGGAAGGCAGCAGGGAGGGGGAGGCAGGAGATCCCGTGAAAGTGGTGGAAGGCAGCGGGAGGGAGAGGCAGGAGATCCCGTGAAAGTGGCGGAAGGCAGCGGGAGGGGGAGGCAGGAGATCCCGTGAAAGCGGTGGAAGGCAGCGGGAGGGAGAGGCAGGAGATCCCGTGAAAGTGGCGGAAGGCAGCGGGAGGGGGAGGCAGGAGATCCCCTGAAAGTGGGTGAAGGCAGCAGGGAGGGGGAGGGATGTCCCTTCCCACTGTTTGTAAAAACAATTGAGTGGCTATTTAGCCGCTCTGATCGCTATTACCAAAAAAGCTGACCATTGGCTGCAAATATTGATGCAGCTGTATGGATCATCCCGGTACAGCCACTTGAAGATCGGTGACATACCAGGTACGTGATTGGTCGGAAAGTGGTACATGAAGAGTAGACCCAGTTGACTTGCATCCCAAATGACGTCTCAGCCAGTTTTTGTTTCCTTTCAGTAAGTATACAGACAGCCGTCACTGAATGTGTTACCACAATGGGCGGCAGTGAACCGAACACACAAAGTTCGATCTGTCCCATTATGAAAGACACCCCAGTATACTAAGGCACGGTAGAGCATTGCCATGAGATGGGTTCCAAAAACCGATCAAATCTGACTTTCCGCACATTGGGGTGTATTGGCGGTCTGTTAATTTTACCACCCCACGAAAAAAAGATATATAGGCGCTGAGAATTACCCGAATCAAACCCAGGTTATTAAAACTGAACCTATCCTCAAACTGTACACAACGAACGTTTAATGTCAGTGAAAACCGCACGTCACTGTACTGTATCTATGGAGAAGCCGTGTTGATGCACTAGAACAAGACTACAGAACACCTCCCTCTTCTATATTCCATATCATGGAAAAAGGTGTTTTGTAATCCGTGTAGATAGCTGAGAACAATTGTAACTGATAAAAGAGAAGAAAAGGCAGAAAGAACGATTATCAGTGGACAAGATTTCCAGGACGATCTACAACTGTCAACAAGGTGGACAAGCATGACTACAGATCAATGAGTCAGCATTGAGTTGTATGTTCTGAGTTGTATGTTCTGAGTTGTATGTTCTGAGTTGTATGTTCTGAGTTGTATGTACTGAGTTGTATGTTCTGAGTTGTATGTACTGAGTTGTATGTTCTGAGTTGTATGTTCTGAGTTGTATGTACTGAGTTGTATGTTCTGAGTTGTATGTTCTGAGTTGTATGTTCTGAGTTGTATGTACTGAGTTGTATGTACTGAGTTGTATGTTCTGAGTTGTATGTACTGAGTTGTATGTTCTGAGTTGTATGTACTGAGTTGTATGTTCTGAGTTGTATGTTCTGAGTTGTATGTACTGAGTTGTATGTTCTGAGTTGTATGTTCTGAGTTGTATGTTCTGAGTTGTATGTTCTGAGTTGTATGTTCTGAGTTGTATGTACTGAGTTGTATGTTCTGAGTTGTATGTACTGAGTTGTATGTTCTGAGTTGTATGTTCTGAGTTGCATGTTCTGAGTTGTATGTTCTGAGTTGCATGTTATGAGTTGTATGTTCTGAGTTGTATGTTCTGAGTTGTATGTTCTGAGTTGTATGTTCGTTGATCGATAAACATTTGCAAGGACTTGCTGCCGTGTGCTGCTATCTTTGTATTATCCACAAGTATTCGATGTACTTATAGAGCAGACATACCAAAATACAGGCGTTCCTCGGTTTATGAACACCTCGGTTTACATCATTTTCATTTTACGAATGATAATCCACTGAAAATAACACCTCGGTTTACAAATGTTTTTCGCAATACGAACGGATTAATTGGTTTTCAATGCATTTACAAATCTTTTTTTAAATCATGTCCCTGTAGAGTATTTATGCCTTTAATGTGCAATTTATAAAGAGTTTTGAACAGATAAAAGACTATTTTTTTTTACTTTTTTCTGACCTCCGGAACTGATTAATTGGTTTTCAATGCATTTACAAATTTTTTTTCGTAATACGAACAGATTAATTGGTTTTCAATGCATTTATGAATTCATTTTAATCACGTCCCTGTACAGTATTTATGCCTGTAAAGTGCACTTTATAAAGAGTTTTGAACAGATAAAAGACTATTTTTCTTTTACTTTTTTCCGACCTCCGGAACAGATTAATTGATGTTCAATGCATTTATGAATTTTTTTCGCAATACGAACGGATTAATTGGTTTTCAATGCATTTACAAATCTTTTTTTAAATAACATCCCTGTACAGTATTTATGCCTTTAAAGTGCACTTTATAAAGAGTTTTGAACAGATAAGACTTTTTTTTTTACTTTTTTCTGACCTCCGGAACAGATTAATTGATGTTCAATGCATTTATGAATTTTTTTCGCAATACGAACGGATTAATTGGTTTTCAATGCATTTATGAATTCATTTTAATCACGTCCCTGTACAGTATTTATGCCTGTAAAGTGCACTTTATAAAGAGTTTTGAACAGATAAAAGACTATTTTTCTTTTACTTTTTTCCGACCTCCGGAACAGATTAATTGATGTTCAATGCATTTATGAATTTTTTTCGCAATACGAACGGATTCATTGGTTTTCAATGCATTTACAAATCTTTTTTTAAATAACATCCCTGTACAGTATTCATGCCTTTAAAGTGCTCTTTATAAAGAGTTCTGAACAGATAAAAGACTTTTTTTAAACTTTTTTCTGACCTCCAGAATGTATTAATTGGTTTTCAATGCATTTACGAATTTTTTTTTGCAATACAAACGGATTAATTGGTTTTCAATGCATTTACGATTTACGATGTCCCTGTACAGTATTTATGCCTTTAAAGTGCACTTTATAAAGAGTTTTGAACAGATAAGACTTTTTTTTACATTTTTCTGACCTCCGGAACTGATTAATTGGTTTTCAATGCATTTACAATTTTTTTTTCGTAATACGAACAGATTAATTGGTTTTTAATGCATTTACGAATTTTTTTCGCAATACGAACGGATTAATTGGTTTTCAATGCATTTACAAATTAATTTTTAATCACGTCCCCGTACAGTATTTATACCTTTAAAGTGCACTTTATAAAGAGTTTTGAACAGATAAAAGACTTTTTTTTTTTTACTTTT
The DNA here is from genome assembly GCF_062004578.1 of Staurois parvus. Classification (NCBI taxonomy): domain Eukaryota; kingdom Metazoa; phylum Chordata; class Amphibia; order Anura; family Ranidae; genus Staurois; species Staurois parvus. Next base: position 230,003 of record NW_028318383.1, read on the forward strand.
TTCTGGCCTCCGGAACGGATTAATTGGTTTTCAATGCACTTACAAAAATTTTTTCATAATACGAACAGATTAATTGGTTTTCAATGCATTTATGAATTAATTTTTAATCACGTCCCTGTACAGTATTTATGCCTGTAAAGTGCACTTTATAAAGAGTTTTGAACAGATAAAAGACTATTTTTTTTTTTACTTTTTTCTGACCTCCAGAACGGATTAATTGGTTTTCAATGCATTTACAAATCTTTTTTAAATCACGTCCCCGTACAGTATTAATACCTTTAAAGTGCACTTTATAAAGAGTTTTGAACAGATAAAAGACTTTTTTTTTAACTTTTTTCTGACCTCCGGAATGGATTAATTGATTTTCAATGCATTTATGAATTAATTTTTAATCACGTCCCTGTACAGTATTTATGCCTGTAAAGTGCACTTTATAAAGAGTTTTGAACAGATAAAAGACTATTTTTTTTTACTTTTTTCTGACCTCCGGAACTGATTAATTGGTTTTCAATGCATTTACAAATTTTTTTCACAATACAAACGAATTAGCTGGTTTTCAATGCATTTATGAATTAATTTTAATCACGTCCCTGTACAGTATTTATGCCTGTAAAGTGCACTTTATAAAGAGTTTTGAACAGATAAAATACCTTTTTTTTACTTTTTTCTGACCTGCGGAACAGATTAATTGGTTTTCAATGCATTTACAAATTAATTTTAATCACGTCCCTGTACAGTATTTATGCCTTTAAAGTGCACTTTATAAAGAGTTTTGAACAGATAAAATATTTTTTTTTCCTTTTTTCTGACTGCTGGAACGGATTAATTGGTTTTCAATGCATTTAGGAATTTTTGTCGCGATATGAATGGATTAATTGGATTTCAATGCATTTACAGATTTTTTTTTATCATGTCCCTGCACAGTATTCATGCCTGTAAAGTGCACTTTACAAAGAGTTTCGAACAGATAAAAGACTTTTTTTTTTTTACTTTTTTCTGACCTCCGGAACGGAATAATTGGTTTTCATTGCATTTACAAAATAATTTTTAATCATGTCCCTGTACAGTATTTATGCCTTTAAAGTGCACCTTATAAAGAGTTTTGAACAGATAAAAGATTTTTTTTTCCTTTTTTCTGACCTCCGGAACGGATTAATTGGTTTTCAATGCATTTACAAATTTTTTTTAAATCATGTCTCTGTACAGTATTTATGCCTTTAAAGTGCACCTTATAAAGAGTTTTGAACAGATAAAAGATTTTTTTTTCCTTTTTTCTGACCGCTGGAACGGATTAATTGGTTTTCAATGCAATCCTATGGGAAACCATGTTTCGGTTTATGAATTTTTCGCAATACGAAAAGTCCCACGGAAGGAATTAAATTCGCATTTCAAAGGCAGGCCAAAAGTGAAATAAGAGACGTTCAATGTTAGGGGTTACGTACATTTTGATGCACTTTGCAGCCCGTTTTTGCTCTTGGTGCTGTTCCATGGGGGGGGGGGGGGGTTCTAGCATACTACAAGACCTGGGGCACCCCTGGACACTCTGACTTACCGGATGGTGCGCTATGACGGGTCCTTTGTCAGTTCTTACTTATTCCCTTTAGGTTTTGTTCCCCTTTCCTGCTGTATTACTTACCATTGGATAGCAGTAGTACGATGCCAAAATATTTATCAATACTGTTGTTGTCTTTGTACCTTTTACTGTAAATCTCCAAACCATAAAAAAATGATGGGATCGGAAAAAAACTCCTGGGTCCTAAACAGTCATAACAGTGATGTCATATACAGTGTGTGATGGTGGGACTCAAAATAAAAGACCAATATATCCAAAATGTCTTAAAAAATGTTTAAAAGTAAATGAGTTGTGTGACATTTCAAAGGTGTGTTGGTTATGGAATGGACATACAAGATACAAGTAATCAGTTCAGCAAAAGTTGTCTACAGGATCATACTGGGGATAATGGAAACAGCAACTGCAAAAGGAAACCCAGGGTCCTCAGAAGAAGGCATTGGGGCACCCAGAGGAAGACCCCCGGGCATGCAGAAGAGGATCTGGGGCGTGCAGATGAAGACCTGTGACAAGCAGAAGAAGACCCAGGGCACTTAGAAGCAGATCTGGGTCATGCAGAAGAAGGCCCGAGTCATGAAGAAGAGCACCAAGAGCAATCAGAAGAAGACCAACGGCAATCAGAAGCAGACCTGGGGCACTCAGAAGACCTAGCTAAGGTCTAGTTGCCTCATTAAGCACATAGAAAAAGACATGGGGCACACAGAAGAAGACCTGAGACACATAGAAGATCCAGGGCACGCAGAAAATGACCTAGCTAGGATCTAGGTGCCACATTAAGCACATAGAAAAAGACATGGGGCAAGCATAAGAAGACCTGATGCACACAGAAGACCCAGGGCACGCAGAAGAAGACTTCGGGCACTCAGAAGAAGACCTAGCTAAGGTCTAGTTGCCTCATTAAGCACGTAGAAAAAGACATGGGGCACGCATAAGAAGACCTGACGCACACAGAAGACCCAGAGCACGCAGAAGAAGACTTCGGGCACTCAGAAGAAGACCTAGCTAAGGTCTAGCTGCCTCATTAAGCATGTAGAAAAAGACATGGGGCACACAGAAGAAGACCTGAGACACATAGAAGATCCAGGGCACGCAGAAAATGACCTAGCTAGGATCTAGCTGCCACATTAAGCCCGTAGAAAAAGACATGGGGCACGCATAAGAAGACCTGAGGCACACAGAAGACCCAGGGCACGCAGAAGAAGACCTTGGGCACTCAGAAGAAGATCTAGCTAAGATCTAGCTGCTACATTAAGCACATAGAAAAAGACATGGGGCACGCATAAGAAGACCTAAGGCACATAGAAGACCCAGGGCATGCAGAAGAAGACCTTGGACACTCAGAAGATGACCTAGCTAGGATCGAGCTGCCTCATTAGGCATGTAGAAAAAGACCTGGGGCACGCATAAGAAAACCTGATGCACACAGAAGACCCAGGGCACGCAGAAGAAGACCTCGGGCACTCAGAAGAAGACCTAGCTAAGATCTAGCTGCCTCATTAGGCACGTAGAAAAACACTTGGGGCATGCATAAGAAGACCTGATGCACACAGAAGAACCAGGGCACGCAGAAGAAGACCTCGGGCGCTCAGAAGAAGACCTAGCTAAGGTCTAGCTGCCTCATTAAGCACATAGAAAAAGACATGGGGCACGCATAAGAAGACCTGAGACACATAGAAGATCCAGGGCATGCAGAAAATGACCTAGCTAGGATCTAGCTGCCACATTAGGCACGTAGAAAAAGACATGGGGCACGCATAAGAAGACCTGAGGCACACAGAAGACCCAGGGCACGCAGAAGAAGACCTCGGGTACTCAGAAGAAGATCTAGCTAGGATCTAGCTGCCACATTAAGCACGTAGAAAAAGACATGGGGCACACAGAAGAAGACCTGAGGCACACAGAAGACCCAAGGCATGCAGAAGAAGACCTTGGACACTCAGAAGATGACCTAGCTAGGATCGAGCTGCCTCATTAGGCATGTAGAAAAAGACATGGGGCACACATAAGAAGACCTGATGCACACAGAAGACCCAGAGCACGCAGAAGAAGACCTCAGGCACTCAGAAGAAGACCTAGCTAAGATCTAGCTGCCTCATTAAGCAATATAAAGGAATTGATTCTATCCTTATAAATATGCAGCCACCACCAGTCTGCAGCCAGACGATCCATAAGGTGTATCCACAAGTACAATAAATATGTCTTCACTTAACTAGAATATTTAAAAAATATGTAAAATACTAACTGTACATAAATGCATACAAGAATAAAGTATTGTAATGTACAGCGCTGAGTGAACTATTGGCGCTTTATAAATACTGTATAATAATAATAACAGAGATTGGGCTTTCAGCCCTGGTTCCCACTGAATATGACTTTGACATCGTGCGACTTCACTTGAAGTCTCACAATTGGTCAGCGCAACTTCAGGTGCGACTTGGAAGACATCTTGCGACTTTATGCACAGATGTTAATGCAGGAACTACTTTTGAAATCGGTGTGACTCCTACCAAGTCGGGAGTCACACCCATTAGAACGGTTCCATTGTTGATCATAGGGTGCGACTTGTCATACGATCTGAATTGTTAAATCGCATGACAAGTTGCATCGGTGTGATCAGTGGCTAAAAAAAAGGTAAAAAAAAAAGGTAAAAAAAAAATCATTACACATAAAATGTGTTACCATCTCAACCAATCACATCCAGTGGAGACTAACTCAGAAGAAGACCTAGGGTACTCAGAAGAAGACCCGGAGCACACAGAAAAGACACGGGGCAAGCAGAAAAGAGCCGGGGCATTCAGAAGACCCAGAGCACTTAGAAGAAGACCCGGGGCACTTAGAAGAAGACCCAGAGCACTTAGAAGAAGACCCAGGGCACTTAGAAGACCTGGAGCACTTAGAAAACCCGGAGCACTCAGAAGATGACCCAAGGAATTCAGAAGACCTGGAGCACTCAGAAGAAGACCTGGAGCACTCAGAAGAAGACCTGGAGCACTCAGATGACCCAAGAAATTCAGAAGACCTGGAGCACTCAGAAGAAGACCTGGAGCACTCAGAAGAAGACCCGGGGCACTCAGAAGAAGACCCGGAGCACTCAGAAGAAGACCTGGGGCACTCAGAAGAAGACCTGGCCACTCAGAAGAAGACCTAGAACACTCAGAAAAAGATCTGGCCACTCAGAAGAAGACCTAGAACACTCAGAAGAAGATCTGGCCACTCAGAAGAAGACCTGGGCCACTCGGAAAAAGACCTGGCCACTCAGAAGATGTCATGGGGCACAAAAAAGAAGATCTGGGACACTCAGAAGGCAAAACTGGGATTCTTCTTGACATGCATTGGGCCTTGACTTTCTTTCTTTAAGCATTTTTAGAGCTTTTTTTATGTGCCTTTTTTGGGCATTTCAGGCTTGTGCATGATTGTTTTTCCCAATGGAAAGCTAGTCATTAGAAGGATGGGCAAGAAACAGCAAGAAAAACCTGCATTTTTAGATACTCGCACTGTGTGACTCTACCCTAAAAAGGCTTGGTCACTTTTTCGATCTTCAAGCAACTTAACACTCATGTGTGAACAGGCACCATTATTTATAATAGGAACCTTGATGTTGAACGCTGAAGTGCTCAAAAAACGCACTTCAGATTCCTCAGATATGAATGGGGCAGGTTTTATCACAGGAGAAACTAAGAATTGTGACTGCATTAGGTACACAGGGTTCAGGGTCTAAAAACACATCTTCTCCATTGTTTTCAGTCTGTAGAACAAGCTCAAAAGGGCAATCCATCTACACTAAGCTAAGACAGCTAAGTAAATGTTTGTTATTGCCTAGATGGAGTATCAAGGATCCTGAGATCTGCCCTTCTGTACTGGAGGCTTCATGGTTTCATTTTCTAACAACCTCTTTGATGGCACCCCCTCCCATCTCAGGCCCCATAGCAGCCATGTGGGTAGCTATGGCTGTTGTCATGGCACTGATACGGGATATAGTAAAAGGCTGGTTTCATTGCGTCATTAACAGGTAACAGAAAATTGCACAAGTCTCTATACGGTTAGGAAAATATATGGAATATACGATCCTTTCCGCTTCGAAGGTGTAAAACCTGTTCCAGTGTCAACAGATTTTATTAATGTTTCACACAAAAAAAACAGCGTTGGTTGTCACCGGTATCTGCAAGGACAGTCACATGTTTGTTTCTGCACCTCTGCAGCAAAGGAACCAACTGAAGACATTGCTGAAAAGGTTTTCCTGTATATAGAATATATGTATATATACTGTGTGTGTGTGTGTGTATATATATATATACACACACACATATATATACACACACACATATATACACACACATATATATATCATATTTTATATATCATGGCAGATATCACACACATATATTATATCTAAAGCTTTTATATCATATACATATATATGCTGTATATCTATCTATCTATCTATTATCTATCTATCTATCTATCTATCTATCTATCTATCTATTTTATATATCAAAGCATATAAACTGTGCCTATCGTTATTGAGCCCTTGGGGTACTGTTCCTTTCACTGATACCAATGAGGGGACACTATTCCTCCCACTGACACCAATGATGGGACACTATTCCTCCCACTGACACCAATGATGGGACACTATTCCTCCCACTGATACCAATGATGGGGCACTATTCCTCCCACTGACACCAATGATGGGACACTATTCCTCCCACTGATACCAATGATGGGACACTATTCCTCCCACTGATACCAATGATGGGGCACTATTCCTCCCACTGACACCAATGATGGGACACTATTCCTCCCACTGATACCAATGATGGGGCACTATTCCTCCCACTGATACCAACGATGGGGCACTATTCCTCCCACTGATACCAATGATGGGACAGTATTCCTCCCACTAACACCAATGATGGGGCACTATTCCTCCCACTGATACCAATGATGGGGCACTATTCCTCCCACTGATACCAATGATGGGGCACTATTCCTCCCACTGATACCAATGATGGGGCACTACTCCTCCCACTGACAACAATGATGGGGCACTATTCCTCCCACTGACAACAATGATGGGGCACTATTCCTCTCACTGACAACAATGATGGGGCACTATTCCTCCCACTGATACCAATGATGGGGCACTATTCCTCCCACTGATACCAATGATGGGGCACTATTCCTCCCACTGACAACAATGATGGGGCACTATTCCTCCCACTGACACCACTGATGGGGCACTATTCCTCCCACTGATACCAATGATGGGGCACTAGTCCTCCCACTGATACCAATGATGGGGCACTATTCCTCCCACTGACACCAATGATGGGGCACTATTCCTCCCACTGACACCAATGATGGGGCACTATTCCTCCCACTGATACCAATGATGGGGCACTATTCCTCCCACTGATACCAATGATGGGGCACTATTCCACTCACTGATACCAATGATGGGGCACTATTCCTCCCACTGATACCAATGATGGGGCACTATTCCTCCCACTGACACCAATGATGGGGCACTATTCCTCCCACTGACACCAATGATGGGGCACTATTCCTCCCACTGATACCAATGATGGGGCACTACTCCTCCCACTGACAACAATGATGGGGCACTATTCCTCCCACTGACAACAATGATGGGGTACTATTCCTCTCACTGACAACAATGATGGGGCACTATTCCTCCCACTGACAACAATGATGGGGCACTATTCCTCCCACTGACACCAATGATGGGGCACTATTCCTCTCACTGATACCAATGATGGGGCACTATTCCTCCCACTGATACCAATGATGGGGCACTATTCCTCCCACTGATACCAATGATGGGGCACTATTCCTCCCACTGATACCAATGATGGGGCACTATTCCTCCCACTGACACCAATGATGGGGCACTATTCCTCCCACTGATACCAATGATGGGGCACTATTCCTCCCACTGACAACAATGATGGGGCACTATTCCTCCCACTGACACCAATGATGGAGCACTATTCCTCCCACTGACACCAATGATGGGGCACTATTCCTCCCACTGACACCACTGATGGGGCACTATTCCTCCCACTGATACCAATGATGGGGCACTATTCCTCCCACTGACACCAATGATGGGGCACTATTTCTCCCACTGACACCAATGATGGGGCACTATTCCTGCCACTGATACCAATGATGGGGCACTATTCCTCCCACTGACACCAATGATGGGGCACTATTCCTCTCACTGATACCAATGATGGGGCACTATTCCTCCCACTGACACCACTGATGGGGCACTATTCCTCCCACTGACACCAATGATGGGGCACTATTCCTCCCACTGACACCAACATCTAGCCCCTTCCCCCCTGAAGTGACCCTTTGCTTACAAAGTTTGAAGCCCCTCTGTTACAAAGTATGTCATAGCATATATCATTATATTTGGATTAATTTTTTTTTTAGTCAGACACCAATAAACACGATAGCATCACAAGGGGAACACACATGGTGTGCAATAAAAAGTTTACTTTACAACGATTTTTCAAGATCCATAAAGCAGAAGGCGTCTACTAGCAATCAGCTGCCCAGTCTGTATGGTGGCCATTGTAAAATCGACATGAATGCCAAGAAACCCAAACCACCGCCACCCCATAGCCCCTCCTCCCTCTATGCCACTGACGCATTTTTGAACCCATCTTTAGAGGGACATTGTTGAGAAAAGCCCATGACTGTTTGTGATTGGAGAAAACAAATTATTTCATTTACATCGAATTTACCCCTTTCACCGATTACACCGTCTATCTGGCCACGGTAGGACGACCCATACAGCTCCTGTATATGGCAGCTGCTGCTTTTCACAGAATATCAAGAACAGGTAAAACCGAACCGTTTCTATTCTGTACACTGCCTATGTATTGTCTATTTTGCTGCAAATTTATTCAAAACTAAATGAAAGAAAAAAAAAAACAGGCAAAATCGATAAAATAAAGAAATAACAAAACAAAGAAAATAATATCTAGATTTTTGATCGGCAGACACAGAACATCGACATAGACAGTATAGTAAAATGTGTTACCATCTCAACCAATCACATCCAGTGGAGACTAACTGAGAAGAAGACCTAGGGTACTCAGAAGAAGACCCGGAGCACACAGAAAAGACCCGGGGCAAGCAGAAAAGACCAGGGGCATTCAGAAGACCAGGAGCACTTAGAAGAAGACCCGGGGCACTTAGAAGGAGACCCGGGGCACTTAGAAGGAGACCCGGGGCACTTAGAAGACCCAGAGCACTCAGAAGATGACCCAAGGAATTCAGAAGACCTGGAGCACTCAGATGACCCAAGAAATTCAGAACAGCTGGAGCACTCAGAAGAAGACCTGGCCACTCAGAAGAAGACCTAGAACATTCAGAAGAAGATCTGGCCACTCATAAAAAGACCTAGAACACTCAGAAGAAGACCAGGCCACTCAGAAGAAGACCTAGAACACTCAGAAGAATATCTGACCACTCAGAAGAAGACCTAGGCCTCTCAGAAAAAGACCTGGCAACTCAGAAGATGTCATGGGGCACAAAAAAGAAGATCTGGGGCACTCAGAAGATGACCCAAGGAAATCAGGAGAAGACCTGGAGCACTCAGATGACCCAAGAAATTCAGAACACCTAGAACACTCAGAAGAAGACCAGGCCACTCAGAAGACCTAGAACACTCAGAAGAAGACCTGGTCACTCAGAAGAAGACCTAGAACACTCAAAAGAAGACCAGGTCACTCAGAAGAAGACCTAGAACACTCCGAAGAAGACCAGGCCACTCAGAAGAAGACCTAGAACACTCAGAAGAAGACTTGGGCCACTTGGAAAAAGACCTGGGAACTCAGAAGATGTCATGGGGCACAAAAAAGAAGATCTGGGGCACTCAGAAGGCAATGATGGGATTCCTCTTGACATGCATTGGGCTTTGATTTTCTTTCTTTAAGCATTTTTAGAGCTTTTTTTATGTGCCTTTTTTGGGCATTTCAGGCTTGTGCATGATTGTTTTTCCCAACGGAAAGCTAGTCATTAGAAGGATGGGCAAGAAACAGCAAGAAAAACCTGCATTTATAGATACTGGCACTGTGTGACTCTACCCCAAAGAGGCTTGGGTACATCGACATATAAAATATAATAAACAGAATCAACACATAATAGAAAGTATAAAAAATCTGCGCAGGTCAGAATTCCGCGGCTGAGGTTCCAGGAGGAAAAAGAAAAATTTTTTTTTAGTACATTTCCTTGTTGCACTTTCCTGTCACATCGCTTTTCATTGTTTCCTCAAAGGTTTCTGTTTTGAATTCTGGGTGTGTGATCTGTTATTATCACCAACACAGACCTATCCTCGTACATTTGAGTGGAATTTTGTAGTTTATATTGTGTTTATGTGGGAAGAACCATTTTTGAGTCATTTCTATAAAGTTTTCTTATTGATTTGAGGGAAATTAAAGCTGAATTCCAGGTATAGATATTATTACATCATTAACTTGTTCCAGTTTGGAGCGAACATGTATATACCATGCCTGTGGGGTCCCTCTAGATCAGTGGTGGTCAACTTTCTTGATGTGGGGGCCCTCAAGGGCGGCCTTCCGCATCACCAAATGGCCACACATAAAATTAAGTGAATATTTAGAGACAGCAAACACACAACAGGATATACAGTAATCAAAGACTATGGGTATGGTACAAGGGATACTACAGGAGATGGTCAGAGACTGCAGACATAACATAGGAGAGGTCAGAGACTGCAGACATGATTGAGGAGATGGTCAGAGACTGCAGACATGATAGAGGAGATGGTCAGAGACTGTGGACATGATATAGGAGATGGTTAGAGACTGCGGACATGATACAGGAGATGGTCAGAGACTGCAGACATGATACAGGAGATGGTCAGAGACTGCAGACGTGATATAGGAGATGGTCAGAGACTGCAGACATGATACAAGAGATGGTCAGAGACAGCGGACATAATACAGGAGATGGTTACAGACTGCAGACATTGTACAGGAGATGGTTAGAGACTGCAGACATGATACAGGAGATGGTCAGAGACTGCAGACGTGATATAGGAGATGGTCAGAGACTGCAGACATGATACAAGAGATGGTCAGAGACAGCGGACATAATACAGGAGATGGTTACAGACTGCAGACATTGTACAGGAGATGGTTACAGACTGCAGACATGATACAGGAGATGGTCAAAGACTGCGGACATGATACAGGAGATGGTCAAAGACTGCGGACATGATACAGGAGATGGTCAGAGACTGTGGACATATTTCATGAAACTGCTAAAAATAACTGCTTTAACAGGGCAATAAGGGAACACAGACTGGTGCCTGCAGAGTCCCTGAAGGCCACACAAAAAGTGCTAAAGGGACAAAGGTTGGGCACTAGAGCTCCAGAAACTGGAAATCACAGTACAGACCATGCTACTACACCGCTACTACAGTGAGCTTCCAGGTCCTGTGCTGAGCGGCTGCCCTGCTGCTTGTTGAACACAAATTGTTGCTCATTCAGCATGGGTGCCATTTATAGAACGCCTTGCATTTTGTTTATTGGGGACACCTCATGTAGGGGGGCACTTGGATGAGGTTAACTGATCATATGTAAGGGTGCATTCTATTAGGGACAACGATGCAAAGGGACAGTCTGATAGGGTAACCTGATGTAAGGGGGCACTCTGATAGGGTAACCTGATGTAAGGGGGCACTCTCATAGGGTCACCTGATCTAAGGGGGCACCCTGACAGGGTCAGCTGATGTTGATAGGGTCACCTGATCTAAGGGGGCACTCTGATAGGGTCACTTGGTCTAAGGGGGCACTCTGATAGGGTCACCTGATCTAAGGGGGCACTCTGATAGGGTCATCTCATCTAAGGGGGCACTCTGATAGGGTCACCTGGTCTAAGGTAGCACTCTGATAGGGTCACCTGATCTAAGGGGGCACTCTGATAGGGTCACCTGATCTAAGGGGGCACTCTGATAGGGTCACCTGGTCTAAGGGGGCACTCTGATAGGGTCACCTGATCTAAGGGGGCACTCTGATAGGGTCACCTGGTCTAAGGGGGCACTCTGATAGGGTCACCTGATGTAAAGGGGCACTCTGATGTGGAATCGTGATATAAAGGGGGACATCTGATATAAAGGGATACAGGTTCTGTTTAATCACCCTAATATAGAGGACACCCTAATCCATAATAGTGTTTCGCAGGTCATGACACTGAGTGACAGACTGTCAGTGACTCACGCACAGTGTTGACATTATGCCCCCTGACTTTTTTCTGCACCCCCAGTGTAGGTAGGCTAGATCCAGCGCTGCGCTGAATTGTTCCTATTAACTATTAAAAAAATCAACTGAACATTTCAAAAACGACTGTTTTGGTAATAACAACTGAATTCAAGGCAGGAGTTCAACTGTACATTTACCTAGTCCTCCCAGGGACACTTCCAGGAATACAGATTTCCAGGGACTAGCAGTACAACGAGGGAATTTCGCTCTCTAAGCAACACAACCTGTGTGGGATTTGTTACTCCGTTTGCTCCAACTTCCTCCTCAAATCTCTCATTTACAATTCAACGACTTTTGCCCAGACTGACCCTTGTGAACACGTCTGTATAGCTGTGATAGGGACAGTAGATTGTAAGCTCCTTTGGGCCAGGACTGGCATTAATGTGCTGCCAAGGAATAGTGCATACCCTATATTTTGGCAGCACCATTCATTTTGGCACCAGCAGGGGGTAGCCCCCCCAAAACGTGTCCTAAAAAAGGTTTGATTGGTCATTGTAGCCGTAATAGTATACTTGCAACAATGCAGTTGAGTTCTGTCCAAAATGTTTTTGTTTTTTTTTGGGGGGGGGGGGGTCTACACTCTTCATCTTGGCCCAAGCAATACCGTTTGGACACAGTAGACCCCCAAAAGCTTGTCCTTCAAAAAGTATTTTGGACACACTCAACTGCATTGTTACAAGTGTACTAATACAACTACAATCACTTCAGGATAGTGCATACCCTATAGTTTGGCAGCACCCTCCCCCCCCAACACGTTAGTGCAGTGCACTGCACTGCATGTCCGTAGGCAGGTGGGTTTGGGGGTACCATTCACAATGAAACATGTAACAGTAAGGAAGAACAAGGTAGACCCCTCAAAGCTGGTCATGAAAGAAAAGTATCCTGGTGGACATACCCAACTGCATTGTTGTGAGTGTACTAATATGACTACAATCCCTTTAAGCATTTCCAGCCTCAAACTTTTTTCTTTTTTTTTCAGAACAAGCTTTTGGTGGTCTACTCCCTTCATTTTGGTTCCAGCAGTACCTTAGAAGAAAGGGGTAGACCCCCCAAAACGTGTCCTAGAAAAGTTTGTGCCTGAATAGGCTTAAATTATTGTAGATGTGTACTTGCAACAACGCAGCTGAATACTGTCCAAGATAACCTTTTTTAGAACACGTTTTAGGAGGTCTACACTCTCCATCTTGGTCCAAGCAATACTGTTTGGACTGAGGAGAACAGTGTAGACCCCTCAAAATTTGTTGTGAAAAAATTATCATAGACATACTCAACCACATTGTTGCAAGTGTACTAACATACCTACAATCACTAAGCATATCCAGCCTCAAACGGTTTTTTTTTCAGAACAAGCTTTTGGTGGTCTACTCCCTTCATTTTGGTTCCAGCAGTACCTTAGAAGAAGGTGGTAGACCCCCCCCAAAACGTGTCCTAGAAAAGTTTGTTCTGGATAGGCTTAAAATGATTGGAGCCGTATACTAGCAACAACGCAGCTGAATACTATCCAAGATAACCTTTTTTAGAACACGTTTTAGGAGGTCTCCATCTTGGTTTAAGCAATACTGTTTGGACTGAGGAGATCAGTGTAGACCCCTCAAAACGTCTCGTGAAAAAAGTGTCATAGACATACTGAACCACATTGTTGCAAGTGTACTACATACCTACAATCACTTTAAGCATTTCCAGCCACAAACATTTTTTTTTTCCAGAACATGTTTTGGTGGTCTACTCCATCCATTTTGGTTCCAGCAGCAGCTTAGAAGAAGGGGGTAGACCCCCCAAAACTTGTCCTAGAAAGGTTTGTGTCTGGATAGGCTTAAAATGATTGTAGATGTATACTTGCAACAACGCAGCTGAATACTGTCCAAGATAACCCTTTTTTAGAACACGTTTTAGAAGGTCTACACTCTCCATCTTGGTCCAAGCAATACTGTTTGGACTGAGGAGAACAGTGTAGACCCCCTCAAAACTTCTTGTGAAAAAAGTGTCATAGACATACTCAACCACATTCTTGCAAGTGTACTAACATACCTACAATCACTAAGCATATCCAGCCACAAACATTTATTTTTCCAGAACATGTTTTGGTGGTCTACTCCATCCATTTTTGTTCCAGCAGCACCTTGGATGAAAGGGGTAGACCACCCAAAAAACCTGTCCTAAAAAAGGTTTGATTGGTGATTGTAGTCGGAACAGTATACTTGCAACAACACAGTTGAGTTCTGTCCAAAATTACTTTTTGCAGAACAAGTTTTTTTTTTGGGGGGGGGTGTCTACACTCTTCATCTTGGCCCAAGCAATACTGTTTGGAGATAGTGGACCCCCCAAAACTTGTCCTAAAAAAGGTTTGTGGCTGAATATGATTAAAATGATTGTAGCCTTATTAGTGTACTTGCAACAACACAGTCGAGTTCTGTCCAAAATGACTTTTTTCAGAACAAGTTTTGGGGGGGGGGGTCTACACTCTTTATCTTGGCCCAAGCAATACTGTTTGGACACAGTAGACCCCCAAAAGCTTGTCCTGAAAAAAAAGCATTTTGGACATACTCAACTGCATTGTTACAAGTGTACTAATACGACTACAATCACTTCAAACATATCCAGCCACAAACTTTTTTCAGAACAAGCTTTTGGTGGGCTACTCCCTTCATTTTGGTTTAAGCAGCGCCTTAGCCCCCCAGCACCCCCCCCCCCCCCACCACCACCACCAAAGCTTGTCCTGAAAAAATGTTGAATATCCCGAAAGTGCTTGTTGCCGTATTAGTATAGTTGCAAGAACGCAGTTGAGTACTGTCCAAGATAACATTTCAGGACAAGCTTTGGGTTAGTCTGCCCATTTCATCTTGGTCCAAGCAATATTTTTTGGACCAACAAGAGGACAAGCCCCCCAAAGATTGTACAAAAAAAGTATTATGTGCAGTACCCAACTGCATTGCTGCAAGTACACTAATACGGCTACAATCACTTTAAACATATCCAGCTACAAACTTTTTTAAGAACAAGCTTTTGGTGGTCTACTCCCTTCATCTTGGTCCAAGCTTGTCCTGAAAAAAGTACCATGAACATACTCAACTACATTGTTGCAAGTGCAATAATACGGCTACAATCACTTTAATTTTATCCAGCCTCAAACTTTTCTCAACCGCATTGTTGCAGGTGTACTAATATGGCTACAATCACTTTAAGCACATCAAGCTACAAGTTTTTGGGGGTCAACTTCCTTCATCTTGGTCCAAGCTGTACCTCAGAATAAGGAAGTAGACCCCCTCTTATCCTGAAAATGTAACAGAGAGCAAATAAGCAAAGCAACACGGACAGAACTCAACTGCGTTGTTGCAAGTGTACTAATACGGCAACATTCACTTTAGGCACATCCAGCTGTGAACCTTTTTTTTAGAACGAGATTTTGGAGGACTACCTCCTTCATCTTGGTCTAGGCTGTACCTTAGAAGAAGAAAGTAGACCACCCCCCACCCCCCCCCCGTCCTGAAAATGTGACAAAATATCACAAACAGAACTCAACTGCGTTGTTGCATGTGCGCAAATACGGTTACAACCCCTTTAAGCACATCCAGCCACAAGTTTTTGGGGGTCACCCTCCTTCATCTTGGTCCAAGCTGTACCTTAGAAGAAGGAAGTAGACCCCCTCTTGTCCTTAAAATGTAACAGAGAGCAAATAAGCAAAGCAACACGGACAGAACTCACCTGCATTGTTGCAAGTGTGCTAATACGGCTACATTCACTTTAGGCAAATCCAGCTGTGAACATTTTTTAGAACGCACTTTTGGAGAACTACCTCCTTCACCTTGGTCCAGGCTGTACCTCAGAAGAAGGAGGTAGACCCCCCCCCCTCCCCTTGTCCTGAAAATGTGACAAAATATCACAAACAGAACTCAACTGCGTTGTTGCAAGTGCGCTAATATGGCTACAATCTCTTTAGGCATATCCAGCCACAAGTTTTCGGGGGTCAACTTCCTTCATCTTGGTCCAAGCTGTACCTTGGAAGAAGGTAGTAGACCCCCTCTTGTCCTGAAAATGTAACAAAGAGCAAATAAGCAAAGCAACATGGACAGAACTCAACTGCGTTGTTGCAAGTGCGCAAATACGGCTAACATTCACTTTAGGCACATCCAGCTGTGAACGTTTTTTAGAACGCAGTTTTGGAGAACTACCTCCTTCATCTTGGTCTAGGCTGTACCTTAGAAGAAGAAAGTAGACCCCCCCCCCTCCCCTTGTCCTGAAAATATGACAAAATACCACGGACAGAACTCAACTGCATTGTTGCACGTGCGCAAATACGGTTACAATCCCTTTAAGCAAATCCAGCCACAAGTTATTGGGGGTCAACCTCCTTCATCTTGGTCCAAGCTGTACCTTAGAAGAAGGAAGTAGACCCCCTCATGTCCTGAAAATGTAACAGAGAGCAAATAAGCAAAGCAACATGGACAGAACTCACCTGCGTTGTTGCAAGTGCGCAAATATGGCTACATTCACTTTAGGCAAATCCAGCTGTGAACATTTTTTAGAACGCAGTTTTAGAGAACTACCTCCTTCATCCTGGTCTAGGCTGTACCTTAGAAGAAGAAAGTAGACCACCCCCCCCCCCTGTTCTGAAAATGTGACAAAATACCACGGACAGAACTCAACTGCGTTGTTGCACGTGCGCAAATACGGTTACGATCCCTTTAAGCATACCCAGCCGCAAACATTTAAACTGGGCAGAGGTGCTCTAACGACCGGAGACAGCGGCACCTTACGACATTTAAAGGCATATTTGTAATTTTTGACATTTGGAGCCCCCTGGACCCCTCCATGTCCTAAGCTGCTGCCTTTTCCACCCCCCCCCCCCCATCCATTCCAAGAAGAAATCCTCAGCCGCAGGGACTGTCCCTGGATAGCAGAGCTGGTTTCTGCAGGAAAAGTCATACAAGGACAACAGGCAAGGCATGAGACGTATAGAAAGGAGAACCTACTGCATCCAGGAATGGATTCGGCGAGAGGACAATGCCTTCCCTCCAGCCCTGGTCAGGGGTGATCAGCAGCCGGTGCACTTGGTGTTGGACGACTGAGGTCTGCTGTGAAAATAGTGTGCATTCTTATTATCAGCAGCTCCTTTGTGACTGGAACAACCCCCAGCTCACAGGAATCCTGCTAGATGGGTTTACAAGGGATATGACAGCCTCTGCACTTCAATCTGCGACCAGTAGGCGGTGCAGGGAGTAGCCGAGGTCTATCTGCAGAGCTCAGTCTGGGCTTCGGTTGCACCTTGCAGGGCTCCTTTGGGGTTTATCTTTGGTTCCCAATTTCCAGTGACAGCAGGGTGCTGACGTCAGAAGACTCTGTTGCTTGTGCGACAGTCGCTTTATTGCAGCACTACAAGTTTCAGCCCGCCGCAGTGAATGCGCGACTGCCCATATACACGACCTTTGATTTCCGGTCTCCCCGGACCCCGCATTCACTATATCCGGTCTCCCCGGACCCCGCATTCACTATATCCTCTCTCCCCGGACCCCGCATTCACTATATCCGCTCTCCCCGGACCCCGCATTCACTATATCCGCTCTCCCCGGACCCCGCATTCACTATATCCTTTCTCCCCGGCCCCCGCATTCACTATATCCTCTCTCCCCGGACCCCGCATTCACTATATCCTCTCTCCCCGGACCCCGCATTCACTATATCCGCTCTCCTCGGACCCCGCATTCACTATATCTGCTCTCCCCGGACCCCGCATTCACTATATCCTCTCTCCCCGGCCCCCGCATTCACTATATCCTCTCTCCCCAGACCCTGCATTCACTATATCCGCTCTCCCCGGACCCCGCATTCACTATATCCGCTCTCCCCGGACCCCGCATTCACTATATCCGCTCTCCCCGGACCCCACATTCACTATATCCGCTCTCCCTGGACCCCGCATTCACTATATCCGCTCTCCCTGGACCCCGCATTCACTATATCCGCTCTCCTCGGACCCCGCATTCACTATATCCGCTCTCCCCGGACCCCACATTCACTATATCCGCTCTCCCTGGACCCCGCATTCATTATATACACTCTCCCCGGACCCCGCATTCACTATATCCGCTCTCCCCGGACCCCGCATTCACTATATCCGATCTCCCCAGACCCTGCATTCACTATATCCGCTCTCCCCGGACCCCGCATTCACTATATCCGCTCTCCCCTGACCCCGCATTCACTATATCCGCTCTCCCCGGACCCCGCATTCACTATATCCGCTCTCCCCGGACCCCGCATTCACTATATCCGCACTCCCCGGACCCTGCATTCACTATATCCGCTCTCCCCGGACCCCGCATTCACTATATCCGCTCTCCCCGGACCCCGCATTCACTATATCCGCACTCCCCGGACCCTGCATTGACATATACACGACCTTTGATTTCGCACGCTGCGACACAAACACCGCAGTCTTTCATAGGGCTCATACATTTTAAAAAACGCTCCTCTTCTTGGCTGCAGCGTTTTGGCAGGAAAAAAAAATGCCTGACGCCTTTTACAAGCATTTAGGTGCGTTTATAGGCGTCAAGCGCTTGGATGTTAATTAATCTAATTGGCCAGAATAATAATTGATTCTGGCCATTGGAATGAATGAACCCCTCGCCCTCCAAAGGATTAAACCCCCCCCCCCCCCTGCCCCCGACCAGGCCATTTTTTGCGATACAGCGCTGCGGTACTTTAACTGACAATCGCGCGGTCATGCAACGTTGCACCCAAATGAAATGTATGTCCTTTATTTCCCCATATATACAGTTTTCTTTTGGTGGTATTTGATCACCTCTGCATTTTTAATTTTTTGCGCTATAAAAAAAAAAGTCCTTATATTTTTGACTTTTTGCTATTAAACATGTTCAGTAAAAAAATGTTAAAAATCAAATTTTGTTATAAATTACGGCCAAAATGTATTCTGCTCCATGTCTTCGCTAAAAAAAATCCCAATCCGTGTAAATTAATTGGTTTATGTGAAAGTTATAGCGTTTACAAATGGCGGGATAGACACTGGGATTTTTTCTTTCTATACTAGTAATGGCGACAATCAGACTAATACCCCGCATTCACGGTATCCACTCTCCCCGGACCCTGCATTCACTATATCCGCTCTCCCCGGACCCCGCATTCACTATATCCGCTCTCCCCGGACCCCGCATTCACTATACCCGCTGCCCCCGGACCCCGCATTCACGGTATCCACTCTCCCCGGACCCTGCATTCACTATATCCGCTCTCCCCGGATCCCGCATTCACTATATCCGCTCTCCCCGGACCCCGCATTCACTATATTTGCTCTCCCCGGACCCCGCATTCACTATATCCGCTCTCCCCGGACCCCGCATTCACGGTATCCACTCTCCCCGGACCCTGCATTCACTATATTCGCTCTCCCCGGACCCCGCATTCACTATATCCGCTCTCCCCGGACCCCGCATTCACTATATTTGCTCTCCCCGGACCCCGCATTCACTATATCCGCTCTCCCCGGACCCCGCATTCACTATATCCGCTCTCCCCGGACCCCGCATTCACTATATCCGCTCTCCCCGGACCCCGCATTCACTATATCCGCTCTCCCCGGACCCCGCATTCACTATATCCGCTCTCCCCGGACCCCGCATTCACTATATCCGCTCTCCCCGGACCCCGCATTCACTATATCCGCTCTCCCCGGACCCCGCATTCACTATATCCGCTCTCCCCGGACCCCGCATTCACTATATCCGCTCTCCCCGGACCCCGCATTCACTATATCCGCTCTCCCCGCACCCTGCATTCACTATATCCGCTCTCCCCGGACCCCGCATTCACTATATCCGCTGTCCCCGGACCCTGCATTCACTATATCTGCTCTCCCCGGACCCCGCATTCACTATATCCGCTCTCCCCGCACCCTGCATTCACTATGTCCGCTCTCCCCGGACCCCGCATTCACTATATCCGCTGTCCCCGGACCCCGCATTCACTATATCCGCTCTCCTCGGACCCCGCATTCACTATATTCGCTCTCCCCGGACCCCGCATTCACTATATCCGCTCTCCCCGGACCCCGCATTCACTATATCCGCTCTCCTCGGACCCCGCATTCACTATATTCGCTCTCCCCGGACCCCGCATTCACTATATCCGCTCTCCCCGGACCCCGCATTCACTATATCCGCTCTCCCCGGACCCCGCATTCACTATATTCGCTCTCCCCGGACCCCGCATTCACTATATCCGCTCTCCCCGGACCCCGCATTCACTATATCTGCTCGCCCCGGACCCCGCATTCACTATATCCGCTCTCCCCGGACCCCGCATTCACTATATCCGCTCTCCCCGGACCCCGCATTCACTATATCCGTTCTCCCCGGACCCCGCATTCACTATGTCCGCTCTCCCCGGACCCCGCATTCACTATATCCGCTCTTCCTGGACCCCGCATTCACTATATTCGCTCTCCCCGGACCCCGCATTCACTATATCCGCTCTCCCCGGACCCTGTTTTCACTAGAAATTTACTAGTAATGGTGGCGATCAGCGACTTATAGCGGGACTGCGGCGGGCATTCTGACACGGTGGGGAACTGACTTGGTGTCACTGACATCCCCAGTGACACCAATTCAGTGATTGGCATTGTACTAATGGCACTGGGCAGGAAGGGGTTAACATCTGGGGGGATCAAAGGGTTAACTGTGTGCTGTTTTACTATTAGGCTGTGAGTGTGTTTCACTGTATGTCACTCTCCCCGCTATGTGACAGACGTGAAAGGGTCTGGAGAAGCCGTGGAGAACGTTCTGCTGCCTGTAAAATCATTCAGCATGACCGTTTTAGTGGTGGGTCAGTGATGGTCTGGGGCAGGGGCGGACTGACAACTCATGGGGCCCCCGGGCAATAGGGGATCATGGAGCCCCTGTGTCCTCGCACACACTCAAAAAAGCCTATGAAAAAGGTACCAGGGGCTTCTCATGGGGCCCCCTACTGACCCCGGGCCCTCGGGCGGTGCCCGAGTTTCCAAATGGTCAGTCCACCCCTGGTCTGGGAAGGCATATTCATGGAGGGACGCACAGACCTCTACATCCTAAACAATGGCACCCTGACTGCCATTAGGTATGGGGATGAAATCCCTGGACCCATTGTCAGACCCTACGCTGGTGCAGATAAGTAAGTATGAGTGATAGTGTATTTATAGTGACAGGTTCTCTTTAATGAGACATCAAGGGTCTATTACATCCCCAATGCCTCCCCTGCAGCTAACCAACACCAGCTCATGCTTGATTAGCTTCTTCCGCAGCTACAGTCTATTGCTTAGGGATCGTCCCTGGAAATCTACTGGGAAAATGACACTTCCAGGAGTGTCGATCACCTCCCCCGGGGCTCATTGGTATCTTCCATTGACCTCCATGCCAATACAGGACACGGTAGTGATGAGGAGATCAGCAGGAGAAACCATTGAGTCTTGGGGGAGACACAGGAGACCCTGGAAGTGTTGTATGACCATTAGACATCAGAGGACGGTTCCTCAAAGGTTGAGTCACATTAGTAGGCAGGAGAAGTAAGTAGGCATGATAGCGTATTTATAGTGACAGGTTCTCTTTAATGAGACATCAGGGGTCTATTACATCCCCAATGCCTTCCCTACAGCTAACCAACACCAGATCGTGCTTGATTAGCTTCTTCTCCAGCTACAGTCTATTGCTTAGGGATCGTCCCAGGAAATCTGCTGGAAAAATGACACTTCTAGGAGTGTCGATCACCTCCCCCGGGGCTCATTGGTATCTTCCATTGACCTCCATGTCAATACAGGACACGGTAGTGTTGAGGAGGTCAGCAGGAGAAACCACTGAGTCTTGGGGGGGGGTACAGGAGATCCTAAAGGTGTCGTTTTCCCAGCAGACTTTAGAGAACGGTTCCTCAAGGGCGGAGCCTCGTTCAGCAGCAGCAGAAGTAATCATATACAAATAACTTCTTCTTATATTAATATCGGGATCAGGGGCGGACTGACAACTCATGGGGCCCCCGGGAAATAGGGGATCATGGGGCCCCTGTGTCCTTGCCCAAACTCAAAAAAGCCTATAAAAAAGGTACCAGGGGCATCTCATGGGGCCCCCTACTGACCCCGGGCCCTCGGGCAGTGCCCAAGTTTCCAAATGGTCAGTCCGCCCCTGATTGGGATAACAACAGAATCCCTTTAAATATTAAATTGGGTTATTTAAATAGTCTGCGATCACGTCGAGCTTTTCCCGGCTCCGTCTTTAGGAATCGCCGTAATTATCCTGCGGCTCGATCAGGTTGGTCATACCTTATCTGTATTGCTCTTTGTATTGGCTGGGCCCAGCGTAGGACGCGCGGTCCACAGACTCGGCATATCAGCAGAGTATTGATTATACAGCTCCGGAGTGTTTGCTGAACGTGGGAAAGTGACGAGTCGCTCCGCCTACAGCGATAACAGCTGCCAGATTTACCCGTACAGCCTGGGAAGTTATTGACGGCGTCTGGAAGGGTTTCCTAATGGTTAACCCCTCGCCCTCCTGAGGATTTACCACCCCCCTTCATGACCAGGCCATATTTTGCGTTACGGCGATGCGTTACTTTAACTGACAATTGCGCGGTCGTGCAACGCCGCACCCAAATTAAATTTACTTGGTATTCACCGGGCGCCGGCGGGTAATTACCGGCTGGGACCTGGTGATGAACACCCGCGACTGTGAATGGTGGCGCGAGTAGAGATCGCGCGCGCCCCCTACCCAGAAATGCAAAATCATGTGTGTGTGTGTATGTATATATATATGTGTGATTCTGCTATAGGGCGGCCCTTAAGCGGTTAAAGATAGTTTATTGAACCACTTGCTTATTGGGCACTTTCCCCCCCTTCCAGTCTGGACACTTTCCCCCCCTTCCAGTCCGGACACTTTCACCCCCTTCCAGTCCGGGCACTTTCCCCCCCTTCCAGTCCGGGCACTTTCCCCCCCTTCCAGTCCGGACACTTTCCCCCCCTTCCAGTCTGGGCACTTTCCCCCCCTTCCAGTCCGGACACTTTCCCCCCCTTCCAGTCCGGACACTTTCCCCCCCTTCCAGTCCGGACACTTTCACCTCCTTCCAGTCCGGACACTTTCACCCCCTTCCAGTCCGGACACTTTCACCCCCTTCCAGTCCGGACACTTTCACCCCCTTCCAGTCCGGACACTTTCACCCCCTTCCAGTCCGGACACTTTCACCTCCTTCCAGTCCGGACACTTTCACCCCCTTCCAGTTCGGACACTTTCACCCCCTCCCAGTCCAGACACTTTCACCCACTTCCAGTCCGGACACTTTCACCCCCTTCCCCCCCTGATAAGGATGCACTGATAGGCGGCTCTGATGGGCACTGATAGGCGGCTCTGATGGGCACTGATAGACGGCACTGATGAGAAGACACTAATAGGCATCACTGATGGGTAATGACAGGCATCACTGATGGGTACTAATAGACTGCACTAATGAGGATGCACTGATAAGTGGAACTGACAGTCATCACTGATAGGCACTATGGGGCATCACGTATGGGCACTGAAAGGCAGCACTTATGGGCACTGACAGGCAGCACTTATGGGCACTGAAAGGCAGCACTGAAAGGCAGCACTGATGGGCACTGAAAGGCAGCACTTATAGGCACTGAAAGGCAGTACTTATGGGAACTGACAGGCAGCACTTATAGGCACTGAGGGGCAGCACTTATGGGCACTGAAAAGCAGCACTTATGGGCACTGCAAGGCAGCACATATGGGCACTGAAAGTCAGTACTTATGGACACTGATGTGTCTGCAGTGATATACAGGGCACTGATTATCAGTGTAGATGTCTTCTCTGACGATTGCCGCTTATCGGCTCTTCTCTCTTCCAACGCTGTCAGTGTCAGGATAGGATTGCTTATAACCGGCATTTCCTGTTTCCACGTCATCGGCTCTTCACCGCGTTCGGTCATCCACTATGTCCTACGGACACAACGCACCACCAATCGCAGTGTCCACACCTCCGGGGGTGCGCATGCGCAGCTAGAGTGTGAGGGCGTCATATGATGTCCTCCCAGAACAAGAGATCTCCCGCCCCTTCACCATTTGTCAATAGGGTGGGGGGGAGCCGGTTACAGCAAATGCCAAGGCAAATATATACAGTCATGGCCAAAAATATTGGCACCTCTGACTTTCCGTCAGATAACGCACCCCTTCACCCAGGAAATTGCTACGATTACAAATGTTTCGGCGTTCTCATGTTTATTCCCTTTGTTTGTATCGGTGACACAAAAAAGTGGAGAAACAAAAAGCCAAATTTGACCCATTCCACGCCAAACCCCAAAAATGGACGGGACAAAATTATTGGCACCTTCTCAGAATTGTAAGAAGTAATTGCATTCCAAGTCTGTGATGCTCCTGAGATTTGTCATTAGACTCCCCCGTATCCATGACCAGGATCTGACAACATAGAAATCCCACCGACAACCGGGGACAATGGTGACAAATGGCCTCCAACTTTCTGTTGTGTGCCACATGGAGCATGGAGGAGAGGAAGAGCAACACGGGATTGGAGAACAAAATTTGTGGAAAATCATGGATAATCTCAAGGTTACAAGTCCATCTCCAGAGATCTTCATGTTCCTGTGTCCACTGTGCGCAGTATTGTCCAGAAGTTTACAGCCCATGGCACTGTAGCTGATCTCCCTGAACGTGGACAAAAGAGAAAATTTGATCAAAGATTGCAACAAAGGATTGTTTGATTGGTGGATAAAGAACCTCCATCAACCTCTAGACAAATTCAAGCTGACCTTCAGGCACAGGGTCCAACTGTGTCCGCTCGCACTATATGTCACCATCTGGATGAAAAAAAATCTGGACGCGATGGTTGGAGACCCAGGAGGACCCCACTGCTGACACAGAAGTATGGTAGGAGACCCAGGAGGACCCCACTGCTGACACAGAAATATGGTAGGAGACCCAGGAGGACCCCACTGCTGACACAGAAGTATGGTAGGAGACCCAGGAGGACCCCACTGCTGACACAGAAATATGGTAGGAGACCCAGGAGGACCCCACTGCTGACACAGAAATATGGTGGGAGACCCAGGAGGACCCAACCGCTGACACAGAAATATGGTAGGAGACCCAGGAGGACCCCACCGCTGACACAGAAATATGGGAGGAGACCCAGGAGGACCCAACCGCTGACACAGAAATATGGTAGAAGACCCAGGAGGACCCCATTGCTGACACAAAAATATGTGGGAGACCCAGGAGGACCCCACTGCTGACACAGAAATATGGGAGGAGACCCAGGAGGACCCCACTGCTGACACAGATATATGGTAGGAGACCCAGGAGGACCCCACTGCTGACACAGAAATATGGGAGGAGACCCAGGAGGACCCCACTGCCGACACAGAAATATGGGAGGAGACCCAGGAGGACCCCACTGCTGACACAGAAATATGGGAGGAGACCCAGGAGGACCCCACTGCTGACACAGAAATATGGGAGGAGACCCAGGAGGACCCCACCGCTGACACAGAAACATAAAAAGCCAGACTGGAGTTTGCCAAAACTTACCTGAGGAAGCCAAAATCCTTCTTGGAGAATGTGCTGTGGACAGACGAAACAAAATGGCAGATTTTTGGTTAAGCCCATCATTCTACTGTCTTCATAAAATGCAATGAGGCCTTCAAAGAAAAGAGTCCAGTCCCTCCAGTCACACATGGTGGGGGGTCACTGATGGTTTGGGGTTGGTTTGCTACCTCAGGCACTGGATGTCTTGGCCGTGTGCATGGCATTATGAAATCTGAAGACCACCAAAGAATCCTGGGGTGCAATGTTGGGCCCGGTGTCAGAAAGTTGGGTCTCGGTCAGAGGTCATGGGTCAATGACCCAAATCACACGTCAAAAAGCCCCCAGAAATGGTGTCAGACAAAGCACTGGAGAGGACTGCACTGGCCAGCAATGAGTCCAGATCTCAATCCCATAGAGCTCCTGTGGAGAGATCTCAGGACAGCAGTTGGGAAAAGGAACCCTTCCAATCTGAGAGACCTGGAGCAGTTGGAGGAAGAAGAGTGATCCAACATTCCAGTAGAGAGGTGGAGGAAACTCATTGATGGTGTCAGCCCTGCCTACTTCATTTCTGACTAATTACACAGGACAAAGGAAGCTATGTTCAAGTAAACCTCATGAATAGGGATCCTGGTTGCCCTGTGGTTACCATGGAGATAAAGGAAGCTATGTTCCTGTGAGCCACATGAGAAAGGATGCTGGTTGCCATGTGGTTACTAAGGAGACAAGCACAGGAGGTTATCAGCTCACTAGATTTCTGGCAGGATCAACAGGTATTATTCTGCACTTATCGAACAGATTTGCCAAAACATTTTCCATGGTATGTTATACAGAGGAAAATACCTGAGACCACAATGACATGTCCACACTGGGCCCCATGAGAAGGGATGTTTGTTGCCATCTAGTTACCATGGAAACAAGGGAAACTATGTTTATGTGAGTCTCAGGAGAAAGGCTGCTGGTTGCCATGGAGTTGCTGTGGAGACGAAAGTAGCTATGTTTATGTGAACCCCCATGAGAAGGGATGCTGGTTGCCATGAGGTTACTATGGAGGCAAAGGAAGCTCTGTTTATGTGAACCCCCATGAGAAGGGATGCTGGTTGCCATGAGGTTACTATGGAGGCAAAGGAAGCTCTGTTTATGTGAACCCCCATGAGAAGGGATGCTGGTTGCCATGAGGTTACTATAGAGGCAAAGGAAGCTCTGTTTATGTGAACCCCCATGAGAAGGGATGCTGGTTGCCATGAGGTTACTATGGAGGCAAAGGAAGCTCTGTTTATGTGAACCCCCATGAGAAGGGATGCTGATTGCCATGAGGTTACTATGGAGGCAAAGGAAGCTCTGTTTATGTGAACCCCCATGAGAAGGGATGCTGGTTGCCATGAGGTTACTATGGGGGCAAATGAAGCTCTGTTTAAGTGAACCCCCATGAGAAGGGATGCTGGTTGCCATGAGGTTACTATGGAGGCAAAGGAAGCTCTGTTTATGTGAACCCCCATGAGAAGGGATGCTGATTGCCATGAGGTTACTATGGAGGCAAAGGAAGCTCTGTTTATGTGAACCCCCATGAGAAGGGATGCTGGTTGCCATGAGGTTACTATGGGGGCAAAGGAAGCTCTGTTTATGTGAACCCCCATGTGAAGGGATGCTGGTTGCCATGAGGTTACTATGGAAGCAAAGGAAGCTCTGTTTATGTGAACCCCCATGAGAAGAGATGCTGGTTGCCATGACGTTACTATGGAGGCAAAGGAAACTCTGTTTATGTGAACCACATGAAATGTGATGCTGGTTGCCATGTGATTACCATGGAGACAAAGGAAGCTATTTTCATGTGAATGCAATGAGAAGGGATACTGGTCGCTATGTGGTAACCATGAACACGAAGGAAGCTATGGTAATGTGAACTGCCAAAGGAAGGGATACTCGTTGCCATGTAGTTACCATGGAGACAGAGGAAGCTATGTTGGATTTAAGCCCAGGTAGTTGCTATGGGGTTGTCGTGGAGACACAGAAGGGATGCTGAATGCCATATGGATGAAGGAATGTATGTCCATGTGAACCCCCCGTGAGACAAGATACTTGTTATCATGTGGGATGGGCAGATGTCAGTCCAGAGGAGTGGGTTTGCTGATCTGAAATCCAAATAAGGAAAGGGGCGGGGTCAGGGACACTCAGGATGGGGAGGAAAGGGCTAGATGATGCTGGACATCCTCCAGCCAGGAAATGAGGCGGAGCTCTATCTGACTGGCTGCAGCTTCTAATGCACATGGTGAGAAGCTCGTAGTGTGCAGGGAAATCAGAGGAAGCCATTTCAGTCTAGGAGAGGAGCCGGTACAACTGTGCCAGACTGAAGGGAGAGGCCGGAGGTCGGTGACACCGAGACACGCTGAGCTGAAGATTCGTGGCTTCTCTGAAGGGGAGTATGGTGCTAGGTCGTCCTTCACAGGGTGTCAGCACACGGAGAATGACCTTCAAGTAGCAGCTCGGCTGATAAGAATGTTAATGATAAACCCGGACTATTCCACCTCCATTGTCTGAACCGGTCACATGACTTCCCCTTAAAGGATCTGTCCACCCAAAATGTAGATTTCTGGATGGATATGGCTGATGTCGGAACTGATCACATGACAACCCCTTAAAGGATCTGTCCACCCGAAAAGGTAGATTTCTGGATGGATATGGCTGATGTCGGAACTGATCACATGACAACCCCTTAAAGGATCTGTCCACCCAAACATGTAGATTTCTGGATGGATATGGGTGATGTCTGAACTGATCACATGACAACCCCTTAAAGGATCTTTCCACCCAAAATGTAGATTTCTGGATGGATATGGATGATGTCTGAACTGATCACATGACTTCCCCTTAAAGGATCTGTCCACCCAAACATGTAGATTTCTGGATGGATATGGCTGATGTCTGAACTGATCACATGACAACCCCTTAAAGGGTCTGCCCAACTAAACATGTAGATTTCTGGATGGATATGGCTGATGTCTGAACTGATCACATGACAACCCCTTAAAGGATCTTTCCACCCAAAATGTAGATTTCTGGATGGATATGGGTGATGTCCGAACTGATCACATGACTTCCCCTTAAAGGATCTGTCCACCGAAACATGTAGATTTCTGGATGGATATGGCTGATGTCTGAACTGATCACATGACAACCCCTTAAAGGATCTTTCCACCCAAAATGTAGATTTCTGGATGGATATGGGTGATGTCCGAACTGATCACATGACTTCCCCTTAAAGGATCTGTCCACCGAAACATGTAGATTTCTGGATGGATATGGGTGATGTCCGAACTGATCACATGACAACCCCTTAAAGGGTCTGCCCACCCAAAATTCTCAGCGCTGTACCTTCAATGAACGTTGTTCTGTAAAATTTCGTTGGCTATTAGTCACCGGTCACACCGTCGCGATTTGTGTGCAATTTCGGCGCAATTTCACTTCAGAAACTACTTGAGAAATCGTGCTGCGGCAAATCGCACGCATGGAGACGCCGACGTTCGCTAAATGCTTTTTCAGGTTTCAATTCACAGATCACAGCAATATGACCCGGGCGCGTAACGTTCATTTTCTAGAATGAATTGGCTTTACAGAACGAAAAAAAAATTGCACCCTGCTCCTTCGAATCTTCTCGTCGCGGCATTCGGAAAAACAAAATGTCTACCTGACCGCCGCTAACCGATAGGAAATGGAACGAACGTTTTAAAAAGGAAAAATAAAAATTAGAAACAAATTGTACAAACGTATGGATGAACCCTCTCCTGTCCTGGTGGCGGGAAATGCAAGAGGTTCGTTCTCTCCAGTCGGGGGGTATTTCCTTCCAATTTGTGTCGTGTCTCCAGGACAGGAAGTGAAGGAGAAATCAAATGACGCCAATGAAGGGGCACTATTCCTCCCACTGATACCAATGATGGAGCACTATTCCTCCCACTGACACCAATGATGGGGCACTATTCCTCCCACTGATACCAATGATGGAGCACTATTCCTCCCACTGATACCAATGATGGGGCACTATTCCTCCCACTGACACCAATGATGGGGCACTATTCCTCCCACTGACACCAATGATGGGGCACTATTCCTCCCACTGACACCAATGATGGGGCACTATTCCTCCCACTAATACCAATGATGGGGCACTATTCCTTCCACTGACACCAATGATGGAGCACTATTCCTCCCACTGACACCAATGATGGGGCACTATTCCTCCCACTGACACCAATGATGGGGCACTATTACTGACACCAATGACGGGGCACTATTCCTCCCACTGACACCAATGATGGGGCACTATTCCTCCCACTGACACCAATGATGGGACACTATTCCTCCCACTGACACCAATGATGGGGCACTATTCCTCCCACTGATGCCAATGATGGGGCACTATTCCTCCCACTGACACCAATGACGGGGCACTATTCTTCCCACTGATACCAATGATGGGGCACTATTCCTCCCACTGACACCAATGATGGGGCACTATTCCTCCCACTGACACCAATGATGGGGCACTATTCCTCCCACTGACACCAATGATGGGGCACTATTACTGACACCAATGACGGGGCACTATTCCTCCCACTGACACCAATGATGGGGCACTATTCCTCCCACTGACACCAATGATGGGGCACTATTACTGACACCAATGACGGGGCACTATTCCTCCCACTGACACCAATGATGGGGCACTATTCCTCCCACTGACACCAATGATGGGACACTATTCCTCCCACTGACACCAATGACGGGGCACTATTCTTCCCACTGACACCAATGATAGGGCACTATTCCTCCCACTGACACCAATGATGGGGCACTATTCCTCCCACTGACACCAATGATGGGGCACTATTACTGACACCAATGACGGGGCACTATTCCTCCCACTGACACCAATGATGGGGCACTATTCCTCCCACTGACACCAATGATGGGACACTATTCCTCCCACTGACACCAATGACGGGGCACTATTCTTCCCACTGATACCAATGATGGGGCACTATTCCTCCCACTGACACCAATGATGGGGCAATATTCCTCCCACTGACACCAATGATGGGGCACTATTCCTCCCACTGACACCAATGATGGGGCACTATTCCTCCCACTGACATCAATGAGGGGGCACGATTCTTCGCAAATGACATACTATTCCTCCCACTGACACCAATGATGGGGCACTATTCCTCCCACTGACACCAATGATAGGGCACTATTCCTCCCACTGACACCAATGATGGGGCACTATTCCTCCCACTGATACCAATGATAGGGCACTATTCCTCCCACTGACACCAATGATGGGGCACTATTCCTCCCACTGACACCAATGATGGGCACTATTCCCCCCACTGACACCCATGATGGGGCACTATTCCTCCCACTGACACCAATGATGGGGCAATATTCCTCCCACTGACACCAATGATGGGGCGCTATTCCTCCCACTGACACCAATGATGGGGCGCTATTCCTCCCACTGACACCAATGATGGGGCGCTATTCCTCCCACTGACACCAATGATGGGGCGCTATTCCCCCCACTGACTCCAATGATGGGGCGCTATTCCTCCCACTGACACCAATGATAGGGCACTATTCCTCCCACTGACACCAACGATGGGGCACTATTCCTCGCACTGACACCAATGATGGGGCACTATTCCTCCCACTGACACCAATGATGGGGCACTATTCCTCCCACTGACACCAATGATGGGGCACTATTCCTCCCACTGACACCAATGATGGGACACTATTTCGCTCCATAAGACACACTTGGGGGGAAATGTCTGTGCGTCTTATGGAGTGGCCGGCCCAGTATTCCCGCCGCCATTGTATGTCCGCAGTCTCTGAACAAATGCGGACACAGTACAGGAGATGACCAGAGTTTTCTTTTTGTAAAACTATAGTCCGGCCCTCCAACGGTCTGAGGGACAGTGAACTGGCCCCGTGTAAAATGTTTGAGGACCCCCGATGTAAATATCAGTCGGCAGAATTCTCAAGTGACAACTAGAAGAGGACAATTCACATTTTATTGAACAAACCTCCTAATGATAACAGGATTTGTGTTCCGGATTATTCCGCACAGGAAGTTTCCAAACACTTTCTAGGTTGTAAAGAACTGAGAATTGTCATTTGTTGTGTTTGCAGCATATTTACTGAAATCAAAAGCTATTTCAATCCAACTTTTCCCAACATTGTAACTTTGTAAACATTTGAAGCGGTCACGTTACATTGTAACATAGGAGCCCTTATCTGATAGCAGATCACAAGTCTGGCATCCATTGAACTTGGCAGTTTTTGGACAGTTTCTGATTGAATTTGTTTGCCAGATGTCAGAATAGCCTCCCAGAGCTGCTGTTTGGATGTAAACTGCCTCCCACCCTCATAGATCTTTTGCTTGAGGATGCTCCAAAGGTTCTCCATAGGATTGAGGTCGGGGGAGGATGGAGGCCACACCATGACTTTCTCTCCTTCTATCCCCATAGCAGCCATTGGTGCAGAGGTATTCTTTGCAGCATGAGATGGCGCATTGTCATGCATGAAGATGATTTTATTACGGAAAGCATAGTTCTTCCTTCTGTACCAGGGAAGAGAGTGGTCAGTCATAAACTCCACATACTCTGCAGAGGTCATTCATTATTGACCAGACAATACTCTTTGCATTGACATTTGAGATGCGCCACATATGAAATGGAAACCTATTGTAGTAAATACAGGAAGGTATAAAAGGTGAAATAAAATGATTCCTACCTATTGTGTTTGGGTTGGATCAAGGTGGCTCCATCAGAATCTCCACATCATAACAATCATCTTCATATCATATTCCGTTCTGTTTTATTCTTTTCTATTCTATCCATTCTATTCTTTTATTTTATATTCTATTTAATTATTATTTTTTTCATTCTATTATATTCTATTATTTTATTATTATTATTTATTATGTTATATTCTTTTATTTTATATTCTGTTTTATTTTGTTCTATTCTATTTTATTCTTTTATTTTATATTCTAATTTGTTCTGTTTTATCATATTCAGTTCTGTTTTATTCTTTTCTATTCTATCCATTCTATTCTTTTATTTTATATTCTATTTAATTATTATTTTTTTCATTCTATTATATTCTATTATTTTATTATTATTATTTATTATTATGTTATATTCTTTTATTTTATATTCTGTTTTATTTTGTTCTATTCTATTTTATTCTTTTATTGTATATTCTAATGTGTTCTGTTTTATCATATTCAGTTCTGTTTTATTCTTTTCTATTCTATCCATTCTATTCTTTTATTTTATATTCTATTTAATTATTATTTTTTTCATTCTATTATATTCTATTATTTTATTATTATTATTTATTATGTTATATTCTTTTATTTTATATTCTGTTTTATTTTGTTCTATTCTATTTTATTCTTTTATTTTATATTCTAATTTGTTCTGTTTTATCATATTCAGTTCTGTTTTATTCTTTTCTATTCTATCCATTCTATTCTTTTATTTTATATTCTATTTAATTATTTTTTTTTTCATTCTATTATATTCTATTATTTTATTATTATTATTTATTATGTTATATTCTTTTATTTTATATTCTGTTTTATTTTGTTCTATTCTATTTTATTCTTTTATTTTATATTCTAATGTGTTCTGTTTTATCATATTCAGTTCTGTTTTATTCTTTTCTATTCTATCCATTCTATTCTTTTATTTTATATTCTATTTAATTATTATTTTTTTCATTCTATTATATTCTATTATTTTATTATTATTATTTATTATGTTATATTCTTTTATTTTATATTCTAATTTGTTCTGTTTTATCATATTCAGTTCTGTTTTATTCTTTTCTATTCTATCCATTCTATTCTTTTATTTTATATTCTTTTTTTTTTTAAATTTAAATTTTTATTTATTTTCCATATATAATACATATTTCATCATTATTCTCATACAAAAACCATTTCCATATCATTAATTACATTTCTTACTATCTTTATTCCCATTTACCTCCCCCCTCTATCTAATTTCCCCTCCTCCCTAAATAAAACCTCCCTCCCCTTAAATTTTCTATTATTTTATATTCTATTCTCTTCTTTTATTTTCTATTACATTCCTTTCTTTTCTATTCTATTATTTTATATTCTATTCCTTTATTTTCTATCCTAATGAATACGTATTGATTATTGACCAGCCGATTCTTTTTGCATTGACATTTGATATTGTTTAAAAAATGCGCCACGTATGAAATGGAAACCTATTGTAGTAAATACAGGGAGGTATAAAGGTGAAATAAAATGATTCCTACCTATTGTGTTTGGGTTGGATCAAGGTGGATCCATCAGAATCTCCAAATCATAACAATCATATTCATATCATATTCAGTTCTGTTTTATTCTTTTCTATTCTATCCATTCTGTTCTTATATATTTATATTCTATTTAATTATTTTGTTTTCTTTTCATTCTATTCTATTCTATGCTGCCTTATTCTATTATTTTATTATTATTATTTATTTTCTATTCTTTTATTTTATATTCTGTTTTATTTTGTTCTATTCTATTTTATTCTTTTATTTTTTATTCTAATTTGTTCTGTTTTATCATATTCAGTTCTGTTTTATTCTTTTCTATTCTATCCATTCTGTTCTTATATTTTTATATTCTATTTAATTATTTTGTTTTTTTTCATTCTATTCTATTCTATGCTGCCTTATTCTATTATTTTATTATTATTATTATTATTATTATTATTATTATTTATTTTCTATTCTTTTATTTTATATTCTGTTTTATTTTGTTCTATTCTATTTTATTATTTTATTTTTTATTCTAATTTGTTCTGTTTTATCATATTCAGTTCTGTTTTATTCTTTTCTATTCTATCCATTCTATTCTTTAATTTTATATTCTATTCTCTTCTTTTATTTTCTATTACATTCTTTTATTTTTTATTCTAGTATTTTCTTTTCTATTCTATTATTTTATATTCAGTTCCTTTATTTTCTATTCGAATGAATACGTATTGATTATTGACCAGCCAATTCTTTTTGCATTGACATTTGAGATTGTTATAAAAAATGCGCCACATATGAAATGGAAACCTATTGTAGTAAATACAGGATGGTATAAAGGTGAAATAAAATGATTCCTACCTATTGTGTTTGGGTTGGATCAAGGTGGATCCATCAGAATCTCCACATCATAACAATCATCTTCATATCATATTCAGTTCTGTTTTATTCTTTTCTATTCTATCCATTCTATTCTTTTATTTTATATTCTATTTAATTATTTTGTTTTCGTTTCATTATTATATTCTATTCCATTCTATGCTGCCTTATTCTATTATTTTCTATTCTTTTATTTTCTATTTTGTTTTATTTTGTTCTATTCTATTCTTTTATTTTATTTTCTAATCTGTTCTGTTTTATCATATTCAGTTCTGTTTTATTCTTTTCTATTCTATCCATTCTATTCTTTTATTTTATATACTATTTTACTCTATGCTCTTCTTTTATTTTCTATTGCATTCCTTTTTTTTTATTCTAGTATTTTCTTTTCTATTCTATTATTTTATATTCTATTCCTTTATTTTCTATTCTAATGAATACGTATTGATTATTGACCAGCCGATTCTTTTTGCATTGACATTTGAGATTGTTATAAAAAATGCGCCACATATGAAATGGAAATCTATTGTAGTAAATACAGGAAGGTATAAAAGGTGAAATAAAATGATTCCTACCTATTGTGTTTGGGTTGGATCAAGGTGGATCCATCAGAATCTCCAAATCATAACAATCAATTTTGTTCCATTTGTTACTTTTGGATGTACGCGACTCCAGTCCCTATCGCCCAATCGGCTCATCCCATTTCTCTTTGAGGGTTGGACTAGCAGGGATGACTCAGAGTGCATAAGTAGTCTCCTGAAATAACAAAGTAACACGGAAAAATGAATATAGCCAATCTACCCGAAATAACTTCATAAATAATGTATCGATTCAGAACAGCGAATATATGAAACGAATCCGAATGTATAAAACAAATCCGAATGTATAAAACAAATCTGAATATATGAAATCAATGAAAACATATTAAAACGAATACGAATATATGAATTAAATACGAATATATGAAATGAATCCAAATATTTGAAACAA
Source organism: Staurois parvus (assembly GCF_062004578.1). NCBI lineage: Eukaryota > Metazoa > Chordata > Amphibia > Anura > Ranidae > Staurois > Staurois parvus. The sequence continues at coordinate 265,669 of NW_028318383.1, forward strand.
ATCTGAATATATGAAATTAATCCAAGTATATGATATGAATTCGAATATATGAAATTAATTAAAACATATGAAACTAATACGAATATATGAAATAAATACGATTATATGAAATGAATCCAAATATATTAACCAAATCTGAATATATAAAATGAATTCAAGTATATGATACGAATCCAAATATATGAAATGAATCCAAGTATATGATACGAATCTGAATATATGAAATGAATCCAAGTATATGACATGAATCCGAATATATGAAATTAATTCAAGTATATGATATGAATCTGAATATATGAAATGAATCCAAGTATATGATACGAATCTGAATATATGAAATGAATCCAAGTATATGATACGAATCCGAATATATGAAATGAATCCAAGTATATGATATGAATCCGAATATATGAAATGAATCCAAGTATATGATACGAATCCGAATATATGAAATGAATCCAAGTATATGATACGAATCCGAATATATGAAATTAATTCAAGTATATGATACGAATCTGAATATATGAAATGAATCCAAGTATATGATATGAATCCGAATATATGAAATGAAACCAAGTATATGATACGAATCCAAATATATGAAATTAATAAAAAACATATGAAATGAATACGAATATATTAAATAAATACGAATATAGGAAATGAATTCAAATATGAAACAAATCTGAATATATGAAATGATTTCAAGTATATGATACGAATCCGAATATATGAAATTAATAAAAAACATATGAAATGAATAGGTATATAAGAAATAAATACGAATATATGAAATAAATCCAAGTATATGATACGAATCCGAATATATGACATTAATTAAAACATATGAAACGAATACGAATATACTAAATAACTACGAATATAGGAAATAAATTCAAATATATGAAACAAATCTGAATATATGATACGAATCCAAATATATTAAATTAATTAGAACATATGAAACGAATACGAATATATTAAATAAATACGAATATAGGAAATTAATCCAAATATATTAAACAAATCTGAATATATGAAATGAATTCAAGTATATGATACGAATCCGAATATATGAAATGAATCCAAGTATATGATACGAATCCGAATATATGAAATGAATCCAAGTATATGATACGAATCCAAATATATGAAATGAATTAAAAACATATGAAATGAATACGAATATAAGAAATAAATATGAATATATTAAATGAATCCAAATATATTAACCAAAGCTGAATATCTGAAATTAATCCAAGTATATGATACGAATCCGAATATATTAAATAAATACGAATATAGGAAATGAATCCAAATATATTAAACAAATCTGAATATATGAAATGAATGCAAGTATATGATATGAATCCGAACATATGAAATGAATCCGAACATATGAAATGAATCCGAACATATGAAATGAATTCAAATAAATGAAACGAATGCACAGAGTAATACACAGACGCAGTGATGACATCACTGGGACTAAAATTCCAGCCCCCCTTGAGTGCCGGAGTGTAAAGTTTGATCAACCCCCCCAATGTCTCCCTGGAAATGATGCGACTTTGGAGGGTCCAAGTGTGAATGGATCCTTACAGGATTTTTTTGTTTTTGTTTGTGAAGCAACAAACTCAGTACAGACAATGATGAGTTCCAGTTCGAAGGCCATTCATGCTGATCTGATAGAAGGTTCCTCTAACTCCTGGTGGTGTTTGTCTAAGGATCTGTCCTTGGTTGTCTTCTATTTGTATGCAAATACCTGAAGGTTATCAGCAGAGACAGATGGGCCCTGATGTCATCCACAGACACACTGATTGGCATACCAGGATTAACCCCTTATTCACCCGACGACTTTGAGAGCTCATTGTTGGCCATAAGGTGCCTACAGAACGTTTGCTTGATCCAGCCAAAAGACATCTCCATGATCCGGCTGATGTTCCTTTGGTGGGTTGAGGTTGGAAAATGAAGTGCTTCCCTTACTACAGGTTGGCTCTCACCTCCCTCCAAGCTTGGCCAATGTGGGGATCCCGAGGGCCCCTCTCAGTATGGGGATCGCGTCTCGGCTCAAGTGTAGTATTTGTTCTCATCAGTGTCCAGTAGGGGCGCTCCGCTGTCATTCTTGGTTCTAGGCAAGGATGGCTGGCTGTATAGTACCCCTGCTGGGGGCTCTGAAGGATTGTACCAGCTGGAAGAGAAACTGAGGCGCCCACAGGCTGTTGGGGCCCGGGAGTAATTCCCCCGGGAAAACTGGAGGGGCCCAGTTCCTCCTGATTTGAATGGGTCTACCTTGTCTGGCCAGGGGCCGGGGAGGCAGAGTCTGCAGGCCAGTGCCCCCAGAAAGTGGTCACCTCATGGGTGCCCTTAGAAGCACATGAGGGTGGGATCCCAAGTGTTAAAAGTGCACATGGTCACTGTTCTAAACACTTTTCTGCACTGCGCCTTTTAGGGCTGGGCCTTTTGGCTAAGTCCAGGCCAATTTTTTTTTCTATGGGCCTCAGGGCCTAGCCAGGGCACAATTGCAGGGCCACTTATTTTTTTACACTTTGGAGTGAGTTTTTTTTTCTCACTAGGATGCAGAGTGTGGGTCCTCCGGCCTAGCCTGAAGTCTAGGGACAATGAGTGGCCATTGGGTTCCTTCCTCCCAGTTCCTGGGGGTCTCGCTACGGGAGAGCTCCCTGACCTAGTACTTGGTGGTTGGCTTCCGCTAGCCACAAGGAAAGGGGTCCGCCAGCCCTATTAGCTAGGTGGACCATGCCCCTGTCAGGAGCCTTGCACCCCGGGGGAACAGGGTAGAGTTCCTACCCCTTCAGGGGGTTGACAAAAGCACACCCTTCAGTGCATGTTTTTGTGTTTTTGTACTTGCACGTGTTTTGTACGCTTACGGGTTTTCGCACCTCCGCAGACTTTGTTCTGATCAGTTTCTGGGAGGGAGGATGCCGGTGCCTCTTATGGGATGGTGGTGCTGGTTAGTACCCCTCCTGATGTAATTAGGTACGGACAGGGCTTTCTTTTTTATCATAGTATAGGTGCAGGAACTCTCCCTTTCCGAGTCACCCCGTCTCTGTCCTGCACTGTCCCTGCGTTCCACCCTTTACCTACCTCCCAGTACCTCCCTTTTAGAGACAACAGAACCAAATATCAATTTGTATGGAATTTGTAATGTTAAGAAAAGCAATAAAAGGGTCCCCCTGCAGCCGGCAACAATGGACTACCTGCAGCAATAGTCCCCCGGCAACATCAACAGATCTCCCCACATCTAGCATCAATAGACCCTCCAGGAGCTAGCAATGATAGACCCCTAGATCCATCCCAGCAACAATTGACCCCACAGTAACATAAGACCCTCCCCAGCAACAATAGATGCCCCACTATCAACAGTAGACCTCCCCAGCATCAATAGATCCCCTCCAGAGAAAATGGAACCTCCAGCAGCCAGCATCAATGGACCCTGCAGTACACCCCACCACTCCTTGCCATTACATACATTCAGTGCTGGAGGTGCCTAACTGCGTTCTTGCTGAAAAAAAGCCCCGGATATGGAAGGGTGACAGGCAGGGGCGGACTGACCGAGGGCCCGGGGTCAGTAGGGGGCCCCATGAGATGCCCCTGGTACCTTTTTCATAGGCTTTTTTTGAGTTTTGGCAAGGACATAGGGGCCCCATGATCCCCTATTGCCTGGGGGCCCCATGAGTTGCCAGTCCGCCCCTGGTGACAGGGAACCTTTTCCTACCGATCTGAACTTGGCCCCAGTCCCAGTCTTCTCCCCAGTTGATGGCAGGGCTCTCCCTAAATTCTAATGCCTTCCTGGTAGGAATGGGGCTGCCCTGGTCTGGCCAGGAATGGGATGAGAGAAGCCCATGGTGTACTTGGGCTGGCAGTCCAGGGGCACCATAAATTCTCCCAGTGGGGGAACTCACTATGAGTGTTTGGAACCATGGTCACTACCAGGGGCGGACTGACAACTCATGGGGCCCCCGGGCAATAAGGGATCATGGGGCCCCTGTGTCCTTGCCCAAACTCAAAAGAGCCTATGAAAAAGGTACCAGGGGCATCTCATGGGGCCCCCTACTGACCCCAGGCCCTCGGGCAGTGCCTGAGTTTCCAAATGGTCAGTCCGCCCTTGGTCACTACACCATTGCATGCTCTTTTCACCAGCCTCTAGGACAGGGCCTTTTGGCTAGGACAAGAGGAATGCTGTCTTTCCAGCCGGAAGGCCGCCATGTTGTGGAACTTTGGCACTAGCAGCACTTATCCACTTTCCTTTCTTTTTGCACTTTTGCACAGCACTGTAGGCACTTTCTCATTTCTCGAATAATAGGGTGTACGTCCTCAGACTTGTCCTGAAAGTCTTGGGGGGGAGGGCATGTGGCCTTTTGGTCAGGTTCTGCTCCTCCCATGGGGTCTCCCTTTGGGGCAAGCCCACCCAGTACAAGGGTTGGCCTGTTTCGGCAGGCCTCCCTAAAAAAGGGATCCGCCTGCTTTTGGCCAGGTGAACCAGTGAGCACCCCAGTCCCTTTCAGGACCCTTGTGCTCTTGGGAATCAGGGCTGGGGTCCTTTCTCTTTGGAGGAGGTCCACATATCCTGTGCACTTTTGTGTGCTTTTTCTACGCACCTGGTGTTAAGGTTTGCGTGTTTCGTTGCACCACATGACTTAAAAAACTCTGTTCTTATCTGTGTCAGGTAGGGGTCCAGTAGGGGAGCTTCACCATCATGCTCACCTTCAGGCTGGGATGGCTGGCTGTATAGTACCCATGCTGGTATGATGGGGTCCGGAGGTCTCTGGAAAAGAAAAATAATTAGGCACCCACAAGGCAAAGTAGGGGGTGGAGGCAGGGATGGACTGACAACTCATGGGGCCCCTGGGCAATAGGGTATCATGGGGCCCCTGTGTCCTTACCCAAACTCAAAAAGGCCTATGAAAAAGGTACCAGGGACATCTCATGGGTCCCCCTACTGACCCCGGGCCCTCGGGCAGTGCCCGAGTTTCCAAATGGTCAGTCCGCCCCTGGGTGGAGGTATTTCCCTGGTATGAAAGATTCTGAGGGGGCCAGTGCCACCTGATTCCAGCAGTGCTTCCTTGTCTGTGATTTTAGGCATACCCTGGTAGTGGGGAACTGGGGTGCTCCTAGTATCACTATGGATTAGGGCCCCGCTGTGAGAATGAGTACTAAGCCAACACACCTTTTGATTTTTCTGTTCATTGCCGCAAGGGTTAGGCTTTTGGCTAAGACTGGGGCAATCTTTCTTATTGGGCCTCACGGCCCGACACATTTTGCAGAACTTCCCGCTTCATCAGGACCTCCTATGCCTTAGAGAGTATTGATCATTTATACTCCTCCAAAGATCACGACTCTAAATCCGGGGAGCAAATAAAAAGTGCCCATCGGGGGGGACCTTATCAGAAAACCCAATAGCAAGAAAGTTAGATTGGGGGCACTAATATGACTGCTGGAGGCGATCATCAATCAATATGAAAGATCAGTCTAGCCCAGGGGTCTCCAAAATGTCTAAACAAAGGTCTAGTTTACTGCATTTCAGACTTTAGGGGGCCAGACTGTGCCCAATGGGAGTGAATAATGTCCCATCTTTTGTATTAGGGGGAGAAATAGTTCCACATCGTTGGTGTCAGTGGGAGGAATAGTGCCTCCTTATTGTTGTCAGTAGAAGGAAAAGTGCCCCATCATTGGTGTCAGTGGAAGGAATTATGTCCCATTGTTGGTGTCAGTGGAAGGAATTATGTCCCATTGTTGGTGTCAGTGGAAGGAATTATGTCCCATTGTTGGTGTCAATAGGAATAATAGTGCCCTATGGTTGATGTCGGGCGGCACAGTGGCTTAGTGGTTAGCAAGTCTGCCGTGCAGTAAATGGATCATGGGTTTGATTCCTGATCATGGTGCCTCCTGCATGGAGTTTGCATGTTCTCCCTGTGCTTGTGTGGGTTTCCTGCAGGTATTCCGGTTTCCTCCCACACTCCAAAGACATGCTGGTAGGTTAATTGGCTCCAGTCTAAATTGTTCTAGTTTCATCCCTGGACATGCAGGATCTCCTTCATAGTGGGGGTTGGGGAAAGACCTGCCATGTGGGATCTCCTGCATTGTGGGGGTTGGGGAAAGAACTGGCAACCTACCCTGTAAAATAATTGCTAAGAGAATTAATGGAAAAAGTTGCTTACGAGTGACGGTCCATGTGATCGCCAAGGGTCCCATTGTTGGTGTCAATAGGAATAATAGTGCCCTATGGTTGATGTCAGTGGCATTATGTCCCATCGTTGATGTCAGTAGCAGGAACAATGCCTTAGGGGCCAGATAAAGGAGAGCAAAGGGCCACATCTGGTCACCAAACCACAGTTTAGAGACCATTGGTCTAGCTAGCCCATGGGTGTCAAACTGGTGACCGTCCAGCTGTTGCCAAACTACAAGTCCCATGAGGCATTGTAAGATTGACAGTTACAAGCATGACAGGCAGAGGCATGATGGGACTTGTAGTTTCGCAACAGCTGGAGGGTCGCCAGTTTGACACCCCTGGTCTAGCCTCATAGGTAAAGCGTGTGACCATGGCTCCAAGATGGTGCAAATGCATTCATTTTTCCTAGTAAATGCGGTTAATCTTCACTAAGTAAAGAATACCCAATCAGGTGCAACGAAAGTAAAAAAAAAAACAGCATTTTTGCTTGCTCATGATTGGATGATGGAAATCAGTGGAGCTTTACCACATTTACTAAGCTCTGGAGGAAATGAATGCAACTGCACTTGCAAAGTGCACAGCCTGTGGTTGATTAACCCCCCTGGTGGTATTCCCGAGTGTAGCTCGGGGTAAAGTTTCAGCACCACAAGCGGTAACCCCCCCCGAGCTACACTCGGGAATACACTGCAGCGTTGCTCCGGGATCTCTCCTGCACTTACCTTGTCCTGCGCTCCCGCGATGTCCCTCCTGCAGTGTCCGCTGTAATGTCCTCCGGCTGATGCCGGCATCTGTCTTCCGGGTTCCGTTCCCTGCGACGTCGGGACGTACGGAGGACGGAACTGGCGGGAAATTTGAAAATTGTAAAAGTGACATTCACTAAATACACTAAAATCACATCGTATAACATTCCTGTATCAAACCATTTCACATACATTTTGTCCCGAGTGCTTTGTCCGGCGCCCTGCCTGCATTTTTACTGTTCTTTCTGCCTGGAAACTGAGAAACGTCCATGGCGCCCAAAAAGCGTCCCTTTAGGTCAGACGCGGTTTTAGACCGGCTACAGAACAGCGATAGTAAATCAGAACCACTTGCAGAATTGAGTGATAATGATTGGTGGGGGAAATTCCTCATCAGACACTGAAAACGATTCTGCGACTGAGCTCAGCGATGGGCCAACTTGGAGCTATATTTCACATTTCAGTGTTTTTGGTTTGATTATATTTAGAGATGAGCGAAGAAATGAAAAATTCGATTCGACTGATTCGGCGAATTCGTGGACAATATTCGATTCGAGTCGAATAAATTCGCTGTGAATTTAACTTAAAAAAGGGTGTTTCTAGGCTTCAGAGAGACTTAATATTAGTGCAGAACACTGTACCTTTAATTTAAATGCCCTTGGAGTCTGCTGGGGAAGAGAAATAATACTGTCTGTCAGTATGACATGCAGATGAGTGCCGTCGATCTTAGAATCACTGCACACTTCACTCCTTTGGCCAGTCACGGGGCCAAAACCAGTGTTTGGAGCCACAGTGTGGCGGTGGAGGCAGCAGCAATGGGAGGCCATACAGCAACCTATGACAAAATGGAAACCAGCAGGAGCGTGAGGAGACCTGAAAGTGGCACATGGCAGAGTGGGAGCAATGGGAGGCGGTACAGGGACCCAGGTCACACTATGGGCCCAGCAGCAGCGTGACCAGGCGGTACGGGGGCCCATGGCCGATATGGGGCTTGGTGGCACCTATGGAAGGCCTGTAATCTGCCAGCAACCTATGACAAAATGGACAACCGCAGGAGTGTGAGGAGATTTCAAAGTGGCACATGGCAGAGTGGAAGCAATGGGAGGCCGTACAGGGACCCAGGTCACACTGTGGGACCAGCATCAGCGTGAACAGGCGGTACGGGGGCCCATGGCCGATTTGACCTCATTCATCCCATAGTCCTGCCGACTCACGAATAGCGTGGCCTCCTCAAAGGGCCTGAGCAAGCGCAGGTGTCACACATGAGCTGACAATGGCTGACATCTAAGTTACACAGGGAGTACCTTTATCCGCTTTTAACATCAGGAAATCTGTGATGGCCTTTAGCTGTTCGTAAAGGCGGTCTAACATATGTAGGGTTGAATTACACCTTGTTGCAACGTCACAGCATGAGGAGTCGGTACGGGGGCCCATGGCAGATTACATGTCTGGCAGCAGCTATGTGAGGCCCGTAATCTGCCTGCACCCTATGTCAAAAAATTTAACACACCAGCAGTGTGAAGAGACCTGAAAGTGGCACATGGCAGCAGAGTGTGGCGATGGAGACAGCAGCAATGGGAGGCCGTACAGGGACCCATGAGAGACTCTAGACTTGGCAGCAGCATGAGGAGGCGGTATATAGGGGCCCATGGCAGATTAGGGGCCTGGCAGCAGCTATGTGAGGCCCGTAATCTGCCTGCACCCTATGTCAAAAAATTTAACACACCAGCAGTGTGAAGAGACCTGAAAGTGGCACATGGCAGCAGAGTGTGGCGATGGAGACAGCAGCAATGGGAGGCCATACAGGGACCCATGACAGACTCTGGACTTGGCAGCAGCATGAGGAGGCGGTATATAGGGGCCCATGGCAGATTAGGGGCCTGGCAGCAGCTATGTGAGGCCCGTAATCTGCCTGCACCCTATGTCAAAAAATTTAACACACCAGCAGTGTGAAGAGACCTGAAAGTGGCACATGGCAGCAGAGTGTGGCGATGGAGACAGCAGCAATGGGAGGCCGTACAGGGACCCATGACAGACTCTAGACTTGGCAGCAGCATGAGGAGGCGGTATATAGGGGCCCATGGCAGATTAGGGGCCTGGCAGCAGCTATGTGAGGCCCGTAATCTGCCTGCACCCTATGTCAAAAAATTAAACACACCAGCAGTGTGAAGAGACCTGAAAGTGGCACATGGCAGCAGAGTGTGGCGATGGAGACAGCAGCAATGGGAGGCCATACAGGGACCCATGACAGACTCTGGACTTGGCAGCAGCATGAGGAGGCGGTATATAGGGGCCCATGGCAGATTAGGGGCCTGGCAGCAGCTATGTGAGGCCCGTAATCTGCCTGCACCCTATGTCAAAAAATTTAACACACCAGCAGTGTGAAGAGACCTGAAAGTGGCACATGGCAGCAGAGTGTGGCGATGGAGACAGCAGCAATGGGAGGCCGTACAGGGACCCATGAGAGACTCTAGACTTGGCAGCAGCATGAGGAGGCGGTATATAGGGGCCCATGGCAGATTAGGGGCCTGGCAGCAGCTATGTGAGGCCCGTAATCTGCCTGCACCCTATGTCAAAAAATTTAACACACCAGCAGTGTGAAGAGACCTGAAAGTGGCACATGGCAGCAGAGTGTGGCGATGGAGACAGCAGCAATGGGAGGCCGTACAGGGACCCATGACAGACTCTGGACTTGGCAGCAGCATGAGGAGGCGGTATATAGGGGCCCATGGCAGATTAGGGGCCTGGCAGCAGCTATGTGAGGCCCGTAATCTGCCTGCACCCTATGTCAAAAAATTAAACACACCAGCAGTGTGAAGAGACCTGAAAGTGGCACATGGCAGCAGAGTGTGGCGATGGAGACAGCAGCAATGGGAGGCCTTACAGGGACCCATGACAGACTCTGGACTTGGCAGCAGCATGAGGAGGCGGTATATAGGGGCCCATGGCAGATTAGGGGCCTGGCAGCAGCTATGTGAGGCCCGTAATCTGCCTGCACCCTATGTCTAAAAATTTAACACACCAGCAGTGTGAAGAGACCTGAAAGTGGCACATGGCAGCAGAGTGTGGCGATGGAGACAGCAGCAATGGGAGGCCGTACAGGGACCCATGACAGACTCTAGACTTGGCAGCAGCATGAGGAGGCGGTATATAGGGGCCCATGGCAGATTAGGGGCCTGGCAGCAGCTATGTGAGGCCCGTAATCTGCCTGCACCCTATGTCAAAAAATTTAACACACCAGCAGTGTGAAGAGACCTGAAAGTGGCACATGGCAGCAGAGTGTGGCGATGGAGACAGCAGCAATGGGAGGCCGTACAGGGACCCATGACAGACTCTAGACTTGGCAGCAGCATGAGGAGGCGGTATATAGGGGCCCATGGCAGATTAGGGGCCTGGCAGCAGCTATGTGAGGCCCGTAATCTGCCTGCACCCTATGTCAAAAAATTTAACACACCAGCAGTGTGAAGAGACCTGAAAGTGGCACATGGCAGCAGAGTGTGGCGATGGAGACAGCAGCAATGGGAGGCCATACAGGGACCCATGACAGACTCTGGACTTGGCAGCAGCATGAGGAGGCGGTATATAGGGGCCCATGGCAGATTAGGGGCCTGGCAGCAGCTATGTGAGGCCCGTAATCTGCCTGCACCCTATGTCAAAAAATTTAACACACCAGCAGTGTGAAGAGACCTGAAAGTGGCACATGGCAGCAGAGTGTGGCGATGGAGACAGCAGCAATGGGAGGCCTTACAGGGACCCATGACAGACTCTGGACTTGGCAGCAGCATGAGAAGGCGGTATATAGGGGCCCATGGCAGATTAGGGGCCTGGCAGCAGCTATGTGAGGCCCGTAATCTGCCTGCACCCTATGTCAAAAAATTTAACACACCAGCAGTGTGAAGAGACCTGAAAGTGGCACATGGCAGCAGAGTGTGGCGATGGAGACAGCAGCAATGGGAGGCCGTACAGGGACCCATGACAGACTCTAGACTTGGCAGCAGCATGAGGAGGCGGTATATAGGGGCCCATGGCAGATTAGGGGCCTGGCAGCAGCTATGTGAGGCCCGTAATCTGCCTGCACCCTATGTCAAAAAATTTAACACACCAGCAGTGTGAAGAGACCTGAAAGTGGCACATGGCAGCAGAGTGTGGCGATGGAGACAGCAGCAATGGGAGGCCGTACAGGGACCCATGAGAGACTCTAGACTTGGCAGCAGCATGAGGAGGCGGTATATAGGGGCCCATGGCAGATTAGGGGCCTGGCAGCAGCTATGTGAGGCCCGTAATCTGCCTGCACCCTATGTCAAAAAATTAAACACACCAGCAGTGTGAAGAGACCTGAAAGTGGCACATGGCAGCAGAGTGTGGCGATGGAGACAGCAGCAATGGGAGGCCTTACAGGGACCCATGACAGACTCTGGACTTGGCAGCAGCATGAGGAGGCGGTATATAGGGGCCCATGGCAGATTAGGGGCCTGGCAGCAGCTATGTGAGGCCCGTAATCTGCCTGCACCCTATGTCAAAAAATTTAACACACCAGCAGTGTGAAGAGACCTGAAAGTGGCACATGGCAGCAGAGTGTGGCGATGGAGACAGCAGCAATGGGAGGCCGTACAGGGACCCATGACAGACTCTAGACTTGGCAGCAGCATGAGGAGGCGGTATATAGGGGCCCATGGCAGATTAGGGGCCTGGCAGCAGCTATGTGAGGCCCGTAATCTGCCTGCACCCTATGTCAAAAAATTTAACACACCAGCAGTGTGAAGAGACCTGAAAGTGGCACATGGCAGCAGAGTGTGGCGATGGAGACAGCAGCAATGGGAGGCCGTACAGGGACCCATGACAGACTCTAGACTTGGCAGCAGCATGAGGAGGCGGTATATAGGGGCCCATGGCAGATTAGGGGCCTGGCAGCAGCTATGTGAGGCCCGTAATCTGCCTGCACCCTATGTCAAAAAATTTAACACACCAGCAGTGTGAAGAGACCTGAAAGTGGCACATGGCAGCAGAGTGTGGCGATGGAGACAGCAGCAATGGGAGGCCTTACAGGGACCCATGACAGACTCTGGACTTGGCAGCAGCATGAGGAGGCGGTATATAGGGGCCCATGGCAGATTAGGGGCCTGGCAGCAGCTATGTGAGGCCCGTAATCTGCCTGCACCCTATGTCAAAAAATTTAACACACCAGCAGTGTGAAGAGACCTGAAAGTGGCACATGGCAGCAGAGTGTGGCGATGGAGACAGCAGCAATGGGAGGCCGTACAGGGACCCATGACAGACTCTAGACTTGGCAGCAGCATGAGGAGGCGGTATATAGGGGCCCATGGCAGATTAGGGGCCTGGCAGCAGCTATGTGAGGCCCGTAATCTGCCTGCACCCTATGTCAAAAAATTTAACACACCAGCAGTGTGAAGAGACCTGAAAGTGGCACATGGCAGCAGAGTGTGGCGATGGAGACAGCAGCAATGGGAGGCCGTACAGGGACCCATGACAGACTCTGGACTTGGCAGCAGCATGAGGAGGCGGTATATAGGGGCCCATGGCAGATTAGGGGCCTGGCAGCAGCTATGTGAGGCCCGTAATCTGCCTGCACCCTATGTCAAAAAATTAAACACACCAGCAGTGTGAAGAGACCTGAAAGTGGCACATGGCAGCAGAGTGTGGCGATGGAGACAGCAGCAATGGGAGGCCTTACAGGGACCCATGACAGACTCTGGACTTGGCAGCAGCATGAGGAGGCGGTATATAGGGGCCCATGGCAGATTAGGGGCCTGGCAGCAGCTATGTGAGGCCCGTAATCTGCCTGCACCCTATGTCAAAAAATTAAACACACCAGCAGTGTGAAGAGACCTGAAAGTGGCACATGGCAGCAGAGTGTGGCGATGGAGACAGCAGCAATGGGAGGCCTTACAGGGACCCATGACAGACTCTGGACTTGGCAGCAGCATGAGGAGGCGGTATATAGGGGCCCATGGCAGATTAGGGGCCTGGCAGCAGCTATGTGAGGCCCGTAATCTGCCTGCACCCTATGTCAAAAAATTAAACACACCAGCAGTGTGAAGAGACCTGAAAGTGGCACATGGCAGCAGAGTGTGGCGATGGAGACAGCAGCAATGGGAGGCCATACAGGGACCCATGACAGACTCTGGACTTGGCAGCAGCATGAGGAGGCGGTATATAGGGGCCCATGGCAGATTAGGGGCCTGGCAGCAGCTATGTGAGGCCCGTAATCTGCCTGCACCCTATGTCAAAAAATTAAACACACCAGCAGTGTGAAGAGACCTGAAAGTGGCACATGGCAGCAGAGTGTGGCGATGGAGACAGCAGCAATGGGAGGCCGTACAGGGACCCATGACACACTCTGGACCTGGCAGCAGCAAGAGGAGGCGGTACAGGGGCCCATGGCAGAGTGGCGAAGCGTAAGCAGCTTAAATTGAAGGCCATACAGAGGCCTATGTTAAAAATAATAACATGTTTGGGGCATGATTCATGGCGGATTTAGTCAGTTGTGTCAGGAACTGGTGGTTTGAAATCCAGACTAATCCACGCCTGATTCATTTTCACAAACGTGAGTCTCTCCACACTTTGGGTGGACAGTCGTGTCCTCCGCGGAGTTACAATACCTCCTGCCGCACTAAACACGCGCTCCGATGCCACGCTACTGGCCGGGCATGACAGCCTTTCAAGGGCAAATTCAGCTAGTTGGGGCCAAAGGTCAAGTTTCGTTGCCCAGTAGTCAAGGGGATTGTCTACCTCGGTTGGCAGGGTGCTGTCCAAGTAGGCCCAAGCCTGTTGTTTGAGCTCCTGCTCCAGGTCCACCTGATGCTGCTGCTGCTGCTGCGGCTGGTTAGTAGTTTCCTCACTGCGCTGGTGAAGAAAGCTACTCATCATCGACTGCAGACTGAGGCAGCCGCTGCTGGTGGAGCTGCCACTGCTCCTACCACCCCACCCCTCCCCTGCTGCCATGCCAGCGGAACGCGAGCGCACAGGGCCCACAGTGTCTGAGGATGGACGTTGGCGCACAAAGGCAGAGACCAACTGACTACATAGGTGGTTTTTATAGTACGTAATTTTGGCCTCCCTCTCAGCAGGTGTGAAAAAGGCCACCATTTTGGACCGGTAGCGAGGGTCCAACAAGGTGGACAGCCAAAAGTCATCCCTCTGTCTGATGGTTATTATTCGGCTGTCGCTACGCAAGCAACCGAGCATGCTATGGGCCATTTGTGCCAAGGAATGCGAGGGACTCCCTGCCTCCATCTCCACAGCATACTGCCACGGTGCGTCTGGGTCCTCTGTCTCCTCCTCCTCCTCCTCTACCAGATGCTCCTGCTCCTCCACTCCTGTCCGCTGAGTGGAAAAACCACCCATTTCACTCAATAATTCCTGAGCACAAATGTCCTCCTCTACCTCCTCCTCTTCTTCCTGTCCTGCCCCCACAGGGGTCATGTGGCGTTGAGATCTGTGCGCCACGTCTACCGCACCCTGACCAGCCATTGTTAACAGCATTTGTTCCAGGACGTGCAACAGAGGAATGACGTCGTTCATCCCATAGTCCTGCCGACTCACGAATAGCGTGGCCTCCTCAAAGGGCCTGAGCAAGCGGCAGGTGTCACGCATGAGCTGCCAATGGCTGACATCTAAGTTACACAGGGGAGTACCTTTATCCGCTTGTAACATCAGGAAATCGGTGATGGCCTTTCGCTGCTCGTAAAGGCGGTCTAACATGTGTAGGGTTGAATTCCACCTTGTTGCAACGTCGCAGATCAGGCGATGCTGTGGAATTCCGTTCTGCCGCTGCAGCTCAATGAGGGTGTTCTTTGCGGTGTAGGAATGGCTGAAATGCATGCACAGTTTACGTGACATTTTAAGGATGTCTTGCAGTGGGATGGTGGATTTTAGGAACCGCTTGACAACCAGATTGAACACGTGAGCCATGCATGGCGCATGGCACAACCTTCCTTGACGCAGAGCAGACACCATGTTCTTTCCGTTGTCAGTCAACATGGTTCCGATTTTTAGTTTGCGCGGAGACAGCCATCTGTCGATTTCTCTGTTCATTACACTCAGCAGTTCCTCCCCTGTGTGACTACGTTCGCCAAGGCATACCAGGTGCAGCACAGCGTGACACCGTTGCGCCCTGCACATGTGATATGCCGGTCGGGTAATGGGACTTGGCACGGGGGTGGCGGCTGAGGACACGGCGGAAAAAGAGGTGGTAGAGGCGGACATGCTTGCTGGACCAAGGACGTGCAAACGTGGAGGCAAAAGCGTCGTGACCTGTCCAAGTTGCTGGTGCGGCTGTGCCGGCACCACGTTCACCCAGTGGGCCGTAAATGACATGTACTGTCCCTGACCGTAGTTACAGCTCCACACGTCGGCGCTGCCGTGCACTTTGGCAGAGACCGACATGCTCAAAGACTGGCCCACCATCTCTTCTACATGTGAATGCAGGGCTGGCACTGCCTTTTGGGCAAAGAAATGACGGCTTGGCACTCTCCACCGCGGCGCGGCACAAGCCATCATTTCTCGGAAAGGTGCTGAGTCCACCAGTTGGAAAGGGAGGGACTGCAGCACCAGCAACTTGGACAGGAGGACGTTCAGCTTTTGCACCGTCGGGTGCGTGCTCGCAAACTGTTGTCTCTTGGATACGGATTCCAAGAAAGACTGTTGACGGAATCCGAGAAGAGGAGTAGCAGGAGAAGGAGCATCTGAACGAGCGGAAGATGCCAATGAGCGACAACTCCCCTCAGCAGAGGTGTTGGAGCCTTGACTGGCTGATAGAGGGCGATTGACGACGTCGGGTGACGGAGCAAGTAACGGAGCGGGTGATGGAGCGGGGGCTGGGGCAGGCAGAACCGCCGTATGTTTATCACGGTTTTCCCAGGCCACCGAATGGTGACGCTGCATATGCTGACGCAACGCTGTAGTCCCAACATGGGCCCCCTGGCCACGCTTGCATTTCTGGCCACATAGTCGACATACGGCTACGTTTACTTCCTCGGGCGGCTTGAGGAAAAATTGCCACACCACCGAGTAGGAAACTTTGCCCCCGCTACTCTTCACTGGCTGACTGCTACTTCCTCCGTGCGCACCGGCACCACTACTGGCCGTGGTGGTAGGCTGCAGTGGAGCTGGTGCTCTACTCCGTGGACGTTTGGCTCCACTGACACTGATGCGACCCTGCTGCTGTCTCCTGGGCAACCCACCGACTGTTTTGCTCGCTGCCAAGCTGCCACCCTCTTCTCCTGATGATGCGGAAGAAATTGCCTGATGACGACGAGGCTGCCAAGTGCGATCAACCTCCTCATCATCAAGTAGGGTCTCCGCCTCACTACTAGCCCCCTCGGCTGCGTCTGGGTCAGGAGACAGACCTGTCTCTAGACCGGCTACCGAGCCACTCTCCTCGCCAGTACTTGTTCGCTTGGCTGCTGAAAAGGCCGATGTCTCCCCCCGTTCCTGACCGCCCTCTGTTAGCTCTTCCTCACTGTACAGTGGGGCTGAGCCCACAGCATGCGATACTTCGCTTGGTGAGGGAACAGCAAAGGACAGGGGCAGGTAGAGGACACGTGATTTCAGTGGGCTTGGTCCCGGGCCATGCCAACTAACGGTTGTGTCTGACGTACCCACCGACCGTTGGCTGTAGGTGTCAGAGGTGACCTGGGAAGAGGAAGACGACCGAGCCAACCAATCAATGACGGCAGGGTTGTCGGTGGAGACACGACCGCTGGATGACACCGGGAGCACTGGCCTCTGGCTGCGAATACTGCTGCCTCGACCCCTTCCTCTGCTGCCACGTCTGCTCGCTCCTAAAACATTGCCTCCTCTGCCACTCCTCTGCATGTTGTCTGACATACTATTTAATTCAACGATTAGGTGTCCCTGAGTAACAATTCTCTGGCACTCAGTAACAATTCTGTCTGTCCCTGAGTATGAATTCTGTGGCCCTGAGTAACAATTATGTGTCTGTGCGAGTAACAATTCTGTGTCTGTGCAAGTAACAATTTTGTGTCTGTGCGAGTAACAATTCTCTGGCACTCAGTAACAATTCTGTCTGTCCCTGAGTAACAATTCTCTGGCACTCAGTAACAATTCTGTCTGTCCCTGAGTATGAATTCTGTGGCCCTGAGTAACAATTCTGTGTCTGTGCGAGTAACAATTCTGTGTCTGTGCAAGTAACAATTTTGTGTCTGTGCGAGTAACAATTCTCTGGCACTCAGTAACAATTCTGTCTGTCCCTGAGTAACAATTCTCTGGCACTCAGTAACAATTCTGTCTGTCCCTGAGTAACAATTCTCTGGCACTCAGTAACAATTCTGTCTATCCCTGAGTATGAATTCTGTGGCCCTGAGTAACAATTCTGTGTCTGTGCGAGTAACAATTCTGTGTCTGTGCAAGTAACAATTTTGTGTCTGTGCGAGTAACAATTCTCTGGCACTCAGTAACAATTCTGTCTGTCCCTGAGTAACAATTCTCTGGCACTCAGTAACAATTCTGTCTGTCCCTGAGTAACAATTCTCTGGCACTCAGTAACAATTCTGTCTGTCCCTGAGTATGAATTCTGTGGCCCTGAGTAACAATTCTGTGTCTGTGCGAGTAACAATTCTGTGTCTGTGCAAGTAACAATTTTGTGTCTGTGCGAGTAACAATTCTCTGGCACTCAGTAACAATTCTGTCTGTCCCTGAGTAACAATTCTCTGGCACTCAGTAACAATTCTGTCTGTCCCTGAGTAACAATTCTCTGGCACTCAGTAACAATTCTGTCTATCCCTGAGTATGAATTCTGTGGCCCTGAGTAACAATTCTGTGTCTGTGCGAGTAACAATTCTGTGTCTGTGCAAGTAACAATTTTGTGTCTGTGCGAGTAACAATTCTCTGGCACTCAGTAACAATTCTGTCTGTCCCTGAGTAACAATTCTCTGGCACTCAGTAACAATTCTGTCTGTCCCTGAGTAACAATTCTCTGGCACTCAGTAACAATTCTGTCTGTCCCTGAGTAACAATTCTCTGGCACTCAGTAACAATTCTGTCTGTCCCTGAGTAACAATTCTCTGGCACTCAGTAACAATTCTGTCTGTCCCTGAGTATGAATTCTGTGGCCCTGAGTAACAATTCTGTGTCTGTGCGAGTAACAATTCTGTGTCTGTGCAAGTAACAATTTTGTGTCTGTGCGAGTAACAATTCTCTGGCACTCAGTAACAATTCTGTCTGTCCCTGAGTAACAATTCTCTGGCACTCAGTAACAATTCTGTCTGTCCCTGAGTAACAATTCTCTGGCACTCAGTAACAATTCTGTCTGTCCCTGAGTATGAATTCTGTGGCCCTGAGTAACAATTCTGTGTCTGTGCGAGTAACAATTCTGTGTCTGTGCAAGTAACAATTTTGTGTCTGTGCGAGTAACAATTCTCTGGCACTCAGTAACAATTCTGTCTGTCCCTGAGTAACAATTCTCTGGCACTCAGTAACAATTCTGTCTGTCCCTGAGTAACAATTCTCTGGCACTCAGTAACAATTCTGTCTATCCCTGAGTATGAATTCTGTGGCCCTGAGTAACAATTCTGTGTCTGTGCGAGTAACAATTCTGTGTCTGTGCAAGTAACAATTTTGTGTCTGTGCGAGTAACAATTCTCTGGCACTCAGTAACAATTCTGTCTGTCCCTGAGTAACAATTCTCTGGCACTCAGTAACAATTCTGTCTGTCCCTGAGTAACAATTCTCTGGCACTCAGTAACAATTCTGTCTGTCCCTGAGTAACAATTCTCTGGCACTCAGTAACAATTCTGGCTGTCCCTGAGTAACAATTCTCTGGCACTCAGTAACAATTCTGTCTGTCCCTGAGTATGAATTCTGTGGCCCTGAGTAACAATTCTGTGTCTGTGCGAGTAACAATTCTGTGTCTGTGCAAGTAACAATTTTGTGTCTGTGCGAGTAACAATTCTCTGGCACTCAGTAACAATTCTGTCTGTCCCTGAGTAACAATTCTCTGGCACTCAGTAACAATTCTGTCTGTCCCTGAGTAACAATTCTCTGGCACTCAGTAACAATTCTGTCTGTCCCTGAGTAACAATTCTCTGGCACTCAGTAACAATTCTGTCTGTCCCTGAGTAACAATTCTCTGGCACTCAGTAACAATTCTGTCTGTCCCTGAGTATGAATTCTGTGGCCCTGAGTAACAATTCTGTGTCTGTGCGAGTAACAATTCTGTGTCTGTGCAAGTAACAATTTTGTGTCTGTGCGAGTAACAATTCTCTGGCACTCAGTAACAATTCTGTCTGTCCCTGAGTAACAATTCTCTGGCACTCAGTAACAATTCTGTCTGTCCCTGAGTAACAATTCTCTGGCACTCAGTAACAATTCTGTCTGTCCCTGAGTATGAATTCTGTGGCCCTGAGTAACAATTCTGTGTCTGTGCGAGTAACAATTCTGTGTCTGTGCAAGTAACAATTTTGTGTCTGTGCGAGTAACAATTCTCTGGCACTCAGTAACAATTCTGTCTGTCCCTGAGTAACAATTCTCTGGCACTCAGTAACAATTCTGTCTGTCCCTGAGTAACAATTCTCTGGCACTCAGTAACAATTCTGTCTATCCCTGAGTATGAATTCTGTGGCCCTGAGTAACAATTCTGTGTCTGTGCGAGTAACAATTCTGTGTCTGTGCAAGTAACAATTTTGTGTCTGTGCGAGTAACAATTCTCTGGCACTCAGTAACAATTCTGTCTGTCCCTGAGTAACAATTCTCTGGCACTCAGTAACAATTCTGTCTGTCCCTGAGTAACAATTCTCTGGCACTCAGTAACAATTCTGTCTGTCCCTGAGTAACAATTCTCTGGCACTCAGTAACAATTCTGTCTGTCCCTGAGTAACAATTCTCTGGCACTCAGTAACAATTCTGTCTGTCCCTGAGTATGAATTCTGTGGCCCTGAGTAACAATTCTGTGTCTGTGCGAGTAACAATTCTGTGTCTGTGCAAGTAACAATTTTGTGTCTGTGCGAGTAACAATTCTCTGGCACTCAGTAACAATTCTGTCTGTCCCTGAGTAACAATTCTCTGGCACTCAGTAACAATTCTGTCTGTCCCTGAGTAACAATTCTCTGGCACTCAGTAACAATTCTGTCTGTCCCTGAGTATGAATTCTGTGGCCCTGAGTAACAATTCTGTGTCTGTGCGAGTAACAATTCTGTGTCTGTGCAAGTAACAATTTTGTGTCTGTGCGAGTAACAATTCTCTGGCACTCAGTAACAATTCTGTCTGTCCCTGAGTAACAATTCTCTGGCACTCAGTAACAATTCTGTCTGTCCCTGAGTAACAATTCTCTGGCACTCAGTAACAATTCTGTCTGTCCCTGAGTAACAATTCTCTGGCACTCAGTAACAATTCTGTCTGTCCCTGAGTAACAATTCTCTGGCACTCAGTAACAATTCTGTCTGTCCCTGAGTAACAATTCTGTCTGTCCCTGAGAATGAATTCTGTGGCCCTGAGTAAGAATTCTCTGGCACTCAGTAACAATTCTGTCTGTCCCTGAGTAACAATTCTCTGGCACTCAGTAACAATTCTGTCTGTCCCTGAGTAAAAATTCTGTGGCCCTAATAACGTTTCTGTGGCCCTAAGTAACAATTCTCTGGCACTGAGTAACAATTCTGTCTGTCCCTGAGTATGAATTCTGTGGCCCTAACTAGCGTTTCTTTGTCCCTAAATAACGATTCTGTGGCCCTCATTAACAAGTCTGTGTCCCTGAGTAATGGTTCTCTGTCCCTAAGTAACTTCTCTCTGTCCCCAATTCTCGTTTCTGTGGCCCTAACTCTGTCCCTGTCCCTAGTACAGAGCGGTCTGCCTCTGTTCAATGACTGCAGGCAAATGAAGATTTCCAAAATGGCCGCTATATATACCTCGACCATTACACAGTGCTGGCTGGCTGGCTGCTGATTGGCTGATGCGATCACATGTCGTTGAGGAATGCATTATGGGGCAGCGCGCCTTGTCTGCGCGCCTTCCCCGACATCCCCGCTCCGTCGCCGCACATGTCAGCCGCCATTTTCGGAAAAATTTCGATTCGCGCGTCCGAATTAGGCTGTTTTTCGGATTCGGCACGAATCGAAATTTTTCCGATATTCGACTCGAATTCCACTTCGGATACTTCGATTCGCTCATCTCTAATTATATTATTGAATTAAATTTTTTATTATATTATTATTTTTTATGATTATTTATGAAATTATAATTTATGATTTCGTGTTTCAAATTGTATCATACCCGGGATGTTTACTAGACTCTTGTTCGGACAGATTTCAGTGAGTTATTCCTAAGAATTACAGGCCTGCAATAAAAAACAACATATTTCCATGCAAAAAAATGTACCGCCTTGAGCACAGAAATATGGACATAATCAGACCGCTAGGGAGGCTGCCCTTTCTTCCAGACCCGCAATTTGAATAAAAGGCCAGATGTGTTAAACAGGTACTTATATATCGCCGTCAATTTACGCAGCGCTTTCCATATATATTGTACATTCACATCAGTCCCGCCCCCAAGGAGCGCACAATCTAAAGGTCCCTAACTTACATTCATACATACTAGGGACAATTTTAGATAGGATCCAATTAACCTACCAGCATGTCTTTAGAGTGTGGGAGGAAACCGGAAGACCCGGAGGAAACTCACGCAGGCACAGGGAGAACATGCAAACTCCAGGCAGGAGGTGCCGTGGCTGGGATTCGAACCAAAGACCTGAGTGCTGCCAGGCGGAAGTGCTAACCATTTAGCCGCTGTGCTGCCCCACATAATCAGACCACTAGGGAGGCTACTGGAAAAAGGCTGTGCACAGTTCCTCCAGAGCTTAGTAAACGAGAAGCTCTGCTGCCTTTCATCATCCAATCACGTGCAAGCAAAATGATATTTTTTTTTTATGTTCCTTGCACGTGATTGGGTATTCTTTGCAAAGTGAAGTTTCCCCTCTTTTACTAAGCTCTGGAGGAACCGCCATTGCAAAGTGCGCTACTTCCCTTTAGTAAATCCACCCCATTGATTACAAAGAATCACTCACACAAAGCTTTACACGTTATTAACATTTCTGGAATTCCGCTCTTATTTTCCTAATTGCGACCTTCGCGTCACATCTACCTGCAATATAAACAACCCGTCCCCTCAGGTGTTCTTCTCTCATACATTCCTGTCTACCTTCTACCTGTCAGATTAAATCTTCCGTACATTGTTTTCAGCAGACAATGTCGAAACAGAAATAGAATTTCGGAGGTCAAGTTTAACCACGAGAGTTCGGGCGTTTTTTTCTCGTAGCGCTTGTTTTTTGTTTGTTTTTTGTTTTTTTTTTACAGTTCCACACATTATACCATTTAGCTTTCTTAGGGTCCTTTCACACGGGCGTTCCGTATGTCCGTTAATTATTTAATTTATATATTAAATATTTACTATTATTATTGTATTTTATTTATGATTGTTATTTTTTTATTGCATTTATTTATTTTTTGGCTAGGGGTTGGGGGGTATTTATTTTATTTAATAATAATAATAATAATAATAATAATAATAATAATTATTTGGTTAGGGCGGTAGGGGTTAATTATTTATTATAATAATAATTATTACTATTATGATTGCTCATTTTATTTATGAATTTTTTTTATTGCATTTGAGCAAAAAAATGCTCAAAAAAGCATGATAAAAGGGACCAGGTTTACATGGTGGGGTTGGCAGGGGGTTAAGTGCTAAGAGGGGACATTAGGGACCAGATTAGGTGTTAGGGTTAGGAGGGGTTAGGTGTGAAGAGAGGGTTCAGGTAAATTGTTGGGGGTGGGGGGGGATTATGTTATATAGAGGATCACTGTGGGGATTTAATTTAGGCCCCTTTCACACAGGCGTTCCGTATGTCCATTTTTCATCTGTCCGTTTACGGATGAAAAACGCCCCCCCCCCGTGTATTTCTATGGACTTGCGGGTGTAAACATCTTTTTACATCCGTTAATGTCCGCAATCGTTAACATCCATTTTTTTGAATGGAAGAAAACCCTATTTTTCCTGGAATGGAGAAAAAACAGATGTCAACGGATTGTATGCAGCCCAGCAGGTCAGGAAAGGGGGGGGGACGGACAAGTGAGTGCCCCCCTCCTTCCTGAACCATACCAGGCCACATGCCCTCAACCTGGGGGGGGTGCCCCCCCCCCAAAGCACCTTGTCCCCATGTCGATGGGGACAAGGGCCTCTTCCCCACAACCCTGGGCTGTGGGGGTCTGTGGGCAGAAGGTATATTGGAATCTGGAAACCCCCTTTAGCAAGGGGACCCCCAGATCCCGGCACCCCCCCCATGTGAATGAGTATGGGGTACATGGTACCACTACTCAGGGGCGGACTGACAACTCATGGGGCCCCCGGGCAATAGGGGATCATGGGGCCCCTGTGTCCTTTCCCAAACTCAAAAAAGCCTATGAAAAAGGTACCAGGGGCATCTTATGGGGCCCCCTACTGACCCCGGGTCCTTGGGCAATGCCCGAGTTTCCAAATGGTCAGTCCGCCCCAGCCGCTACTCATTCACAAAAAAAAAGTGTAGTGTGAAAAAAGACAGAAGACAGTTTTTGTCAAGTCCTTTGTTAAAAGAAGGAAAATAAAAGAATGTCCCCCGAAGTATATGCAACGTCAATCACGATGCCCGCCGGGTCTGGTATTGATTTTGGGGGGGGGGAGCCCATGCCATTTTTTTTTTACATTTTGGAGTGAGGGTTCCCCTCAAAGTCAAAACCAGATCTGAAGGGCTTGGTATGGATGGGGGGGGGGGACCCCACGCCATTTCTTAAATTATTTTTTAATTGCCGGAAATTTAGAGGTGGACTTACTTTTGTTGCCGGCGGTTTAGACATTAATGGCGGCGTGTTGAGCAATTTTGAGGGGGCAGCAAATTTCCATGTTATACAAGCTGTACACTGACTACGTCACATTGTAGCAAAGCGTCATTTCTTCAGTGTTGTCATATGAAAAGATAGATGAAAATATTTACAAAAATGTGAGGGGGAGGGCTCACTTCTGGGAGATACTGTACATACATATATATATATATAATTATTATTATTATTATACAGTATTTATAAAGCGCCAATAGTTGGCTCAGCGCTGTACATTACAGAGGGGGACAGAACATGTGACAGAACAATACCAATACAATGCAAAACATGAGGGGATCGAGGGCCCTGCTCCTTGGAGCTTACAATCTAGGAGGGAGGGGATGGTGGCACAGGAGGAGATAGCTGTGGGGGATGGGGTGGTAGGAAGAGTGGAGGAGGTCGGCAAGTTAGCAGGGGGTGGGGTAGGCTTCCCTGAAGAGATGGGTTTTCAGGGTGCGCCTAAAGGAGAGGAGAGTAGGTGATAATCACAGAGGACAAGGGGGCGCTCTTTACGTCTGGAGGAAAAGAAATGTCATCTCTAAACACGGAAAGGTTTCTTCACAGTAAGAGCTGTGAGAATGTGGAATAGACTCCCTCCAGAGTTGGTTGTGGCCGGCTCAGTGGATTGCTGTAGGAAAGTCCTGGATTGTTTCTGGGATACACAGAATATAACTGGATATAACATTTATAGGGAAAGTTGATCCAGGGAATATCCGATTGCCTCTCGGGGGATCAGGGAGGAATTTTTTTTTCCCTGCAGGAGAAAATTAGATCATGCTTTGCTGGGGTTTTTTTGCCTTCCTCTGGATCAGCTGTGGGTGTAGGATTATAACTTTTTTTTTTTTAACGGTTGGACTGGATGGACTTTTGTCTTTTTTCAGCCAGACTAACTATGTAACTGTGTAAGCTTGTACAATATAACATGAACTTGGCACATTCCTCTATAAATTGTTGTCCAGTTCATAGTGTGTGGATATTGGACCAATCCTGTTCTGTTACCTCCACCCAATATTTCGATCATTTAGGGATGGGGGACCGTGATTGGTTACAGAGAATGATGTCATGTGACTGGATCTTCCATCCACCGAGACGATATCTAAGCTATCCCTCTCGGGGGATCAGGAAGGAATTTTTTCCCCTGCAGGAGCAACTTGGATCGTGCTTTGCTGGGGTTTTTTGCCCTCCTCTGGATCAACTGTGGGTGTAGGATTATAACTTTTTTTTTTTTGTCGAACTGGATGGACTTTTGTCTTTTTTCAGCCAGACTAACTATGTAAAGCTCCCAGTAGCTGATATTTTTCAAGGTCCATTAGACAGCAGAAGACAATCATAGGACACCTTGCTTAGCTTTCTTATTTTATTACTTTTTTTCTGTGTTGTGTATTTGCAGATTTTTTCATTTTTTCTCTCTATATTATACTTTTATAGTCCTATACACCGGGAAAGACAGCAGTGAAGGGCGGAGACCCATCGGAGAGCTAGTTGACAAACGTCTTCATGGTGTTCCTGTGGTTAGGTACCTGCTTTATTCTGCTTGGGTATCACTTAGTTACCATCAGTTTAACCCGGCAAAGCTATAATTTGACAAACATTCAGTGCTTATGATATCTGAATACGGATGAATGATATTCACAGGACACAAACAATAGTTTATACTTCCTCCAAGCAACAAGATCAAGCAACAGAAAACTTCCTGCACTTTGTGGTTTTTTTCTGCAGTATGCAAATATATAATATGACCCTTCTGTGTTTGCTGGGCCTTGACTCAAAATATCAACTAAGACTGGAACTTAAAGCAGAACTCTGGGCATAAATGCTCTAATTTACATATGTTCCTTAGTTCCTTAACCCCTCGCCCTCCAGAGGATTTACCCCCCGCCGTAACCTCCCTAGTGGTCTGATTATGTCCATATTTCTGTGCTCAAAGCGGTACTTTTTTTGCATGGAAATATGTAGTTTTTTTATTGTAGGCTGTAATTTTTAGGAATAACTCACTGAAATCTGTCCGAACAAGAGTCTAGTAAACATCCCGGGGAGGATAAAACTTGAAACACGAAATCATAAATTAGAATTTAATAAATAATCATAAAAACTAATAATAATAATAATAAATGTAATTCAATAATATAATCAAACCAAAAACACTGAAATGTGAAATAGAGCGCCAAGTTCGCACATCGCTGAGCTCAGTCGCAGAATCGTTTTCAGTGTCTGATGAGGAATTTCCCCCACCAATCATTATCACTCAATTCTGCAAGTGGTTCTGATTTACTATCGCTGTTCTCTAGCCGGTCTAAAACCGCGTCTGACCTAAAGGGACGCTTTTTGGACGCCATGGACGTTTCTCAGTTTCCAGGCAGAAAGAACAGTAAAAATGCAGGCAGGGCGCCGGACAAAGCACTCGGGACAAAATGTATGTGAAATGGTTTGATACAGGAATGTTATACTCTGTGATTTTAGTGATTTTAGTGAATGTCACTTTTTGTCATTTTTAAATTTCCCGCCAATTCCATCCCCTGTACGTCCCGACGTCGCAGGGAACGGAACCCGGAAGACGGACGCCGGCATCCACTGGAGGACATTGCCGGGGACACTGCAGGGGGGACATCGCGGGAGCGAAGGACAAGGTAAGAGAAGAAGAGATCCCGGAGCAACGCTGCAGTGTATTCCCGAGTGTAGCTCGGGGGGGTTACCGCTTGTGGTGCTGAAACTTTACCCCGAGCTACACTCAGGAATACCGCCAGGGGGGTTAATGACCAGGCCTCTTTTTGTTACTCGGCGCTGCACTAATTCAACTGATAACTGCGCGGTCATGCAATCCTGCACCCAAACAAAATTAACGTCCTTTTTTTCACACAAATAGAGCTTTCTTTCGGTGGTATTTGATCACCTGTGCGCTTTTTATTTTTAATGCTATAAACAAAAAAAGACCAAACATTTTGAAGAAAAACTATATTTTTTAACTTTCGGCTATAAAAAATATATAGTAAACTCAAAGTTAGTTATAAATTTAGGCCAAAATGTATTCTGCTCCATGTTTTTGGTAAAAAAAAATCCCAGTAAGTGTATATTGATTGCTTTGTGTGAAGTTATAGCGTCTACAAACTATGGGATAGATACTGCAATTTACCCCATTTTTTTTGCTATACAGCGCTGCACTAGATTAACTGACAATTGCGCGGTCATGCAATACGGTACATAAATGAAATGTATGTCCTTTTTTTCACACAAATAGAACTTTCTTTTGGTGGTATTTGATCACCTGTGCGCTTTTTATTTTTTGCGCTATAAACAAAAAAAAATTAAAAAAAAAAAAAACGATATTTTCTCATCTCGGTCATAAAAAATATCCAAAGAAACCCTAAAGTTTCGTCATAAAATTTAGGCAAAAATATATTCTGCTCCATGTTTTTGGTTAAAAAATCCCAATAAGTGTATATTGATTGCTTTGTGTGAAAGTTATAGCGTCTACAAACTATGGGATAGATACTGCAATTTACACAGCTTTTCCTTTCTGACTGCCCATCACATTTCTTGAGGTGCTAAAATACCAGGGCAGTGCAAACACCCCCAAATGAACCCTTTTCGGAAAGTCGACACCAGGGGCGGACTGACAACTCATGGGGCCCCCGGGCAATAGGGGATCATGGGGCCCCTGTGTCCTTGCCCAAACTTCAAAAAAGCCTATGAAAAAGGTACCAGGGGCATCTCATGGGGCCCCCTACTGACCCCGGGCCCTCTGGCAGCGGCCGAGTTTCCAAATGGTCAGTCCACCCTGGTAGACACCCTAAGCTGTCTGCTGAGAGGCATATTGAGTCCATGGAAGATTTATTTTTTTCCCCACAAGTTTCTGGAAAATGACAAAAACATTTTTTTTTTTACACAAAGTTGTCATTTAAATGATTTATTTCTTGCACAAGCCAGGGGTATATGTGGAATTACACCCCAAAATACATTCTGCTACTTCTACTTAGTATGGGGATACCACATGTGTGAGACTTTTTGGGAGCCTAGCCACATACAGGAGCCTGAAATACAATGACCACTTTGAAAGCCTGAAGGTGCGTAACTTCCTCCCTTTCCATATTACCTATCACAGTTTCGGAGGCCCTGAAAAGCCAGGATAGCACCAAACCCCCCCCCCCAAATGACCCCTTTTTGGAAAGTAGACACCCCAAGGAATTTAAAAATAGGCACGGTGAGTATTATGCAGATCTCATTTTTTCTCACAAGGTTTTGAAATATAAAAAAGAAAAGAAAAAATAGTTTTTTGCTTTTTTTTCTTAATTTTCCAAAAACTTGCGGCAACAAATGAGATCTGCAAAATACTCATAATGCTTCTTATCAGATTTTTTGGGGTGTCTACTTTTCAAAAAGGGGTCATTTGGGGGGTTAGAAGCTATCCTGGCATTTCAGGGCCTCTGAAACTGTGATAGGTAGTCAACAAGTGTAATGAGGAAAGCCATTTAAAAGCCTGAAGGTGCTTATTGGATTTTGGGGTCCTATACTTGGCTAGACTGCCAAAACGTCTCGTCTCTCACATGTGGTACCCCCATACTCAGGAGAAGTAGCAGAATGTATTTTGGGGAGTAATTCCACGTATACCCATGGCATGTGTGAGCAGTAAATCATTTAAGTGACAATTTTGTTTAAAAATTTTTTTTTTGTCATTTTCCAGTTGTATATGCTTTTTTGATTTTTCTTTATTTGCCATTTTTTCCCATGAAAGTGGAGTTACCCTTTAAGCAGCAGAGTTATTTACAAATACAGAAAGTAGAGGGCAGCAGATCCCTACATTTTTTTTTTTACTTGAGTTCTGCTTTAAGCCCATCTCATCATCACCGTCAACAGGTGAAAGAAAAAAGAATAAATTGACAAGTCATACTTACTATATACAGTGAAGGAAATGTGTATTTGCTCCCCGGCTGATGTTGAATGTTCGCCCCTCACACAGAAATGATCGGTCTAACAATGGAATGTTCGGTGTAACACTGAGAGACAGAATACAACAAATTCAGCAGAAATGCGTCTAACAAATGATGACGGATCTGCATGTTCATGAGGGAAAGAAGGATTTGATCCCCTATCATTCAGCAGGATTTCTGGCTCCCAGGTGTCTTTCATACAGGTAACAAGCTGAGATTAGAAGCAGTCTCTTAAAGGGAGTGCTGCTAATCTCATTGTGTTACCTGTATAAAAGACGCCTGTCCACAGGAGCAATCAAACCATCAGATTCCAAACTCTACACCATGGCAAAGACCAAAGAGCTGTCCAAGGATGTCAGGGACAAGATGGTAGATCTACACAAGGCTGGACTGGGCTACCAAACTATGGCCAAGCAGCTTGGTGAGAAGGTGACAACAGTTGGTGCAATCATTCACAAATGGAAGAAACACAAAACAAGTGTCAGTCTCCCTAGGTCTGGTGCACCATGCAAGATCTCACCTCGTGGAGTGTCAATGATCATGAGAACAGTGAGTATCATCCCAGAACGACACGTGAGGATCTTGTCAATGATCTCCAGGCAGCTGGGACCACAGTCACCAAGAAAACAATTGGTAACACACTACGCCGACAAGGACTGAAATCCTGCAGTGCCCGCAAGGTCCCTCTGCTCAAGAAAGCCCATGTCCAGGCCCGTCTGAAGTTTGCCACTGAACATCTGAATGATGAAGAGGAGGACTGGGTGAAAGTGTTGTGGTCAGATGAGACCAAAATCCAGCACTTTGGCAACAGCTCAACTCGCCGTGTTTGGAGGAGGAGGAATGCTGCCTCTGACCCTAAGAAAACCATCCCAACTGTGAAACATGGTGGTGGAAACATTCTGCTTTGGGGCTGTTTTTCTGCTAAGGGGACAGGACAACTGCACCGCATTAAAGGGATGATGAACGGGGCAATGTACCCTCAAATCTTGGGTGAGAACCTTCTTCCCTCAGCCAGGGCATTGAAAATGGGTTGTGGATGGGTGTTCCAGCATGACAATGACCCAAAACACACGGCCAAGGCAACAAAGGAGCGGCTGAAGAAGAAGCACATTAAGGAGTGGCCTAGCCAGTCTCCAGACCTTCATCCGATTGAAAATCTGTGGAGAGAGCTGAAAGTTCAAGCTGCCAAATGTCAAAATGTGTAAAATGACAAGAAATAACAGTTGCTGAAATTGCACCCACTATAATTTCTAGGGCCCTGCAGGACATGTTCCCTTCCTTGTATGGGGACATATGGACAGCTGGACAGCTTTGTTTGTCAGACCTTTCATAAAACGCCTCTTACTCAGATGTCATGGACGATTTTACTTTGTTATCAGGTCATAAAGATAATGCGTAGGTATTCCTGTGGATACAGATTTGAACAATAATGAATATGTCTTTGTATAAGTGCACCTGTCAGTAGAGGAATGTGCAATGAGAGGCGCGTCATGACATCCTCCTTTGTTCTTGTGGTTATTATTCTGTTGCTGTCCCCAAGGTATCCAGAAGATGAAAGATAATACCTTATCTCCATGTCCAGGTTATTGATGATCGAAAAAAATCAACATTCATTATACCCTCAATTCACACAAACTGGACCCTTCAATCACCAAATTCACCCTTGCTATAACCCCAAACATTGCATATTTTCTGAAAGTAGACACCCTAGAAAATAAAATAGTCATAATTCCATTTTTTTTAATGTCATGTGATATTAGTGCAACAGTTTAGAAAACTTAAAGTTCCAGTAAAAAATACACTAAAATTAATTATAGGGCACACAAATGCAATAAATTACCCATTTCTGGTCAAATACTAAACAGCTCATCCACTCCCTCATCATATCACGACTCGACTACTGCAACTCCCACCTCACTGGCCTGCCTCGCCGCTGGGTATCCCCGCTTCAGTCCACCCTGAATACGGCAGCCAGACTCATTCACCTTTCCAACCGCTCCATCTCCGCCACCCCCCTCCATCTCTGCCAATCCCTCCACTGGCCTCCACTCAGTGTCCTCCACCCCTCTCTGCCAATCCCTCCACTGGCCTCCACTCAGTGTCCTCCACCCCTCTCTGCCAATCCCTCCACTGGCCTCCACTCAGTGTCCTCCACCCCTCTCTGCCAATCCCTCCCCTGGCCTCCACTCAGTGTCCTCCACCCCCCTCTGCCAATCCCTCCACTGGCCTCCACTCAGTGTCCTCCACCCCCCTCTCCCAATCCCTCCACTGGCTTTCGATTGCACAATGGATCAAATTCAAAATCCTAACACTGACGTACAAAGCCGTCCACCATACTGCCCCGAACTACATCACCAACCTAATATCCAAGTACCGCCCAACACGCACACTCCGCTCCTCACAAGGCCTCCTTCTCTCTAGTTCCCTGGTCTCCTCCTCCCATGCCCGCCTCCAGGACTTCTCCAGGGTGTCACCCATCCTCTGGAACTCTCTGCCCCAACCCATCAGATTATCACCTACTCTCCTCTCCTTTAGGGGCACCCTGAAAACCCATCTCTTCAGGGAAGCCTACCCCACCCCCTGCTAATTTGCCAACCTCCTCCACTCTTCCTACCACCCCATCCCCCACAGCTATCTCCTCCTGTACCACCATCCCCTCCCTCCTAGATTGTAAGCTCCAAGGAGCAGGGCCCTCGATCCCCTCATGTTTTGCATTGTATTGTTATTGTTCTGTCACGTGTTCTGTCCCCCTCTAATGTACAGCGCTGAGCGATCTATCGGCGCTTTATAAATACAGTATAATAATAATAATAATATAATAATACAAAAGATGAGGTCGCACCGAGTAAATAGATACCCAACATGTCAAGCCTTAGTCTTGTTTTTTTTAAAATAACAAACATGTCATAGTTATCTGCTATATGCACTGGTTTTCCACAGTGAAGCCCGAATCCTCCTCATCGTGGGTCCCCCATCAGCGTTCCTGACCCCTCACTCCTGTCGGGTGCCCCCACAGCAAGCAGCTTGCTTTGGGGGCACCCGAACAAGTGTGCTCCCAAGCCGTGGCTCTGCGTGTCCATTCAAACACAGAATGCAAGTGTGCAATCCAAATGCACAGGTTCCTGCGTTAAAATATGGCGGTGTGTATAAGTGGGTGCTGCAGCGACCGTCGGCTGGAACCGAAAAGAATCAGCGAGGGAGAATGTCACCAGCACACCGAGGATCACCAATACGGATCAGCAAGGGAGAGCGTCACCAGCACACCGAGGATCACCAATACGGGTCCAAAGGTTTTAATGAACAATCACATAGTTACAGCAAGGCAACGTTTCGGAGTCTCACATGCCTGATGAAGGGGTCCTGCGAGACTCTGATGTGATCCACTATCTACTATGTGATCGTTCATTAAAACTTTTGGACCCGTATTGGTGATCCTCGGTGTGCTGGCGACATTCTCCCTTTCCATTCAAACACAGAGCCGCAGCTCGGTCCCGCCCCCCCGTTCCTGATTGGCGCACTAGCTGTGATTGACAGCTGCAGGAGACAATGCTACCTCAGCCAATAAGGAGTGAGAGTCCCCAGGGAACCGAGGCTCTTCTGGACATCGCTGGATCGAGATGGGGCTCCGATAAGTGTTGGGGGGGGGGGGTCTGCTTTGCACTGCTATGCATAGAATACATAAAAGAAAAAACTTTGTTCCTTTAGAGCCACTCTAAAATTACGTGTGCCTGTGAAACCGCGCCAACATTCAGTACCCTATATTTTATTTTAAAAAATTACTAAATTTCCTTTTCATCAAAAAAGTCCCCTATGTGAAGCATTTTTTGGTGGTAGGTTCTCTTTAATGAGATATCAGGGGTCTCAGAGACCCCTGATGTCTCACCTGTCCCTCAATGAATCTAAGAGTGCAGATTCTTCCTTAGCCATTCTGCATGGAGACCAATGACACCAAGACCCAGAAGTGACGTTTTACACAGCTCCGGGGTCATTAACAGACGGGGGAGATCAGCAAATAGACATTTGCTGATCTCCTTTCCCTCTACCCAGTGGCACCTGCCATGCTGGTCATGGGTCCACAATGGGCGGGCACAGCCTGGCAAACATGAAGTCTGTGGGAGTTTGTGAAAAACAAACCCTCAAGGCCACTGCCATAATTTAAAAGGCTTAAAGCACAGTTAACCACTTCAAGTCCAGACACTTTCACCCCCATCCAGTCCGGACGCTTTCACCCCCTTCCGGTCCGGACACTTTCACCCCCTTCCAGTCCGGATGCTTTTACCCCCCTTCCAGTCCGGACACTTTCACCCCCTTCCAGTCCGGACACTTTCCCCCCCTTCTAGTCCAGACACTTTCCCCCCCTTCCAGTCCAGACGCTTTCCCCCCCTTCCAGTCCGGACGCTTTCACCCCCTTCAAGTCTGGACGCTTTTACCCCCTTCCAGTCCGGAAGCTTTTACCCCCTTCCAGTCCGGACGCTTTCCCCCCCTTCCAGTCCGGACGCTTTCCCCCCCTTCCAGTCCGGAAACTTTCACCCCCTTCCAGTCCGGAAACTTTCACCCCCTTCCAGTCCGGAAACTTTCACCCCCTTCCAGTCCGGACACTTTTACCCCCTTCCAGTCCGGACACTTTCACCCTCTTCCAGTCCGGACACTTTCACCCCCTTCCAGTCCGGACACTTTCACCCCCTTCCAGTCCGGACACTTTCCCCCCCTTCCAGTCCGGACGCTTTCCCCCCCTTCCAGTCCGGACACTTTCACCCCCTTCCAGTCCGGACACTTTCACCCCCTTCCAGTCCGGACACTTTCCCCCCTTCCAGTCCGGACACTTTCCCCCCCTTCCAGTCCGGACACTTTCCCCCCCTTCCAGTCCGGACGCTTTCCCCCCCTTCCAGTCCAGACGCTTTCCCCCCCTTCCAGTCCGGACGCTTTCCCCCCCCTTCCAGTCCGGACACTTTCACCCCCTTCCAGTCCGGACGCTTTCACCCCCTTCCAGTCCGGACGCTTTCCCCACCTTCCAGTCCGGACGCTTTCCCCCCCTTCCAGTCCGGACGCTTTCCCCCCCTTCCAGTCCGGACACTTTCACCCCCTTCCAGTCCGGAAACTTTCACCCCCTTCCAGTCCGGAAACTTTCACTCCCTTCCAGTCCGGACACTTTCCCCCCCTTCCAGTCCGGACACTTTCCCCCCCTTCCAGTCCGGACACTTTCCCCCCCTTCCAGTCTGGACACTTCCCCCCCCCTTCCAGTCCGGACACTTTCCCCCCCCTTTCAGTCCGGACACTTTCCCCCCTTCCAGTCCGGACACTTTCCCCCCCTTCCAGTCCGGACACTTTCCCCCCCTTCCAGTCCGGACACTTTCCCCCCCTTCCAGTCCGGACACTTCCCCCCCCTTCCAGTCCGGACACTTTCACCCCCTTCCAGTCCGGACACTTTCCCCCCCTTCCAGTCCGGACACTTTCCCCCCCTTCCATTCCGGACACTTTTACCCCCTTCCAGTCCGGACACTTTCCCCCCCTTCCATTCCGGACACTTTTACCCCCTTCCTGTCCAGGCCAATTTTCAGCATTTTTTTAAGACAGATAAAACTTTATTTTGGTGGTGTTTATTCACCACTGGGATTTTTATTGTTTTTTTTGGCTATATAAATTAAAAAGTCCAAAAATTTTAAAAAAAGGTTTTTCTTAAAATAAATAACATTTCTTCATAAATCTTGGCCAAAATGTATTCAGTTATTTTTTTAGTAAAAAAAAGTGTATAACCAAAAATTATAATTTTTCAAAAATTTATTTTACATTTTTACTTTATTTTTTTATATTATTATTTATGTATTTTTTACATACTGTCACCCTAGCAGTACATAGTGATACTGTACTACATGTGGGGGGGTGAAGAAGATTTTTTTTTTTTACACTGATTGCTTTTACATCCATAAAGGCTGTAAAAGCAATCATTTCTCCTTCTCTCTGGCTGCATTCCTGCAGCCACTGAGAAATACTGTGCGAGCTGTGATTGGTCACAGCTTGTCACATGGTACAAGGCTGTTGTGAATAGCCCTGTACCATGTGACCTCCTGTGATCATTCACAGATTTTACAAGTAGTAAGCAATGATGTCAGAAGTGACATCTTGCTTACTACTCTTCATGTGATCACTGATTGGCCAATCAGTGATCACATGATCGGGACCCTGCACTGCTCCCGTCCGGCCCATGTATATAAACGGCTGGACGGTGGCAGTGCAGGAATGGATGGCCGTTAATAAACATCCTCCCGCATCCCTGCTTGTGCGCTTCCTGGGAGCGCACAGCACCGCGATCCTCTGGACACAGTGGAACACCGATCGTTGTACAGGACCTCTGTGTGAGATCCCGATCATGTGATCACTGATTGGCCAATCAGTGATCACATGCAGAGTAGTAAGCAAGATGTCACCTCTGCCGGGAAGTGGTTAAAGCAAGAACATGCAAGATCAAAGGGCACACCTTTATTCCACATATGAATGAAATAGTAAATGCAATGAAACAAAAAACATTTGTTACACTGTATTCACTCAATGACATGTGCAGACTATCTGCAACTGCCATTTTACACAGGGGCAGCTGCATTTTGACAGCCGGTAATTGGCTGTAATAGTGGTGGGGGGGGGGGGAGAGGAGCTGGACATACCTTTGAGATACATCCTAAAGACTTTGATAACCTTTTTTAGGACCTTTGTGAGGTAAGAATGTCTGGCTAGGCATCCTACACCAGTCACAACATTCTGCACCCTTTCTGAATGTAGAATTAAGTCTTGAAAAGGGTAAAACATGAAAATGATGAAGAACCCAAATTTCTTCCTAAGAGGTCATCATTCATTATCATTATTCATTTTTGTCTCTTTTGGCCTTGCCAACACCCAATGGGCAGGCATAGTCCACCATTGTCACCGTCAGAAAGCTGGTCTGGAGCAATGATGCAAAGATGACTGTGGATTGAGTGCAGGGGTGGTGCCAGAAGGGGTGCTTGGGTATGCTATAGCACCCCCCGAAAACATTGCTAGCGCCGTCATCTTTGCGACCTCCGAGATCGCTCTTTTATGCTGACTGCTGCCGCAGTGCCATCAGCTGCTGGCCAGGGACATTGCACTGCATAAGCTCACACTGCCCTAAACCCTCCCTGCAGTTTCTTGGGTTGGTAGTTGCTCTAGGATCTGCCCCTAGGCAAGCATTGCCACCAGTTACATGGATCCCTTGGATGCAGGAACAGGACATGGTGAGTGCACAGTTGAAAAATTGATAGAAATTAAATGGGACCGGTGGAAGGAGGGGCAAAAGCAGAGGTGACCAGTGGCTGGAAGAAGGGTGGAAAGCATAGGTGGACCCAGGGGAGGACTGACCATTTGGAAACTCGGGCACTGCCCGAGGGCCCGGTGTCAGTAGGGGGCCCCATGAGATGCCCCTGGTACCTTTTTCATAGGCTTTTTTGAGTTTGGGCAAGGACACAGGGGCCCCATGATCCCCTATTGCCCGGGGGCCCCATGAGTTGTCAGTCCGCCCCTGGGTAGACCTGTGGCTGGAAGGAGGGTGCACAGTATATGTGACCAATGGAAATGAGGGGGGAGAGCAAAGGGGACCAGTTGAAGGAGAGGGGAGAGCAGAGGTGACCAGTGCATAGAGGGGGTTGGGTGGAGCTAGAATGAAGGTGAAGATCAGGAGGTGCAGAGATGACCTGTGGCTGGAAGGAAGGGGGGATGCAGAAGTGACCAATGGAAACAAGGAGGGAGAACAAAGGCGACCAGTTAAAGGAGAGGGGAGAGTAGAGGTGACCAGTGGATAGA
Source organism: Staurois parvus (assembly GCF_062004578.1). Lineage (NCBI taxonomy): Eukaryota > Metazoa > Chordata > Amphibia > Anura > Ranidae > Staurois > Staurois parvus. The sequence continues at coordinate 302,207 of NW_028318383.1, forward strand.
GGGGGTTGGATGTAGAGGTGACCAATGGATGAAGGGGGCTGGGTGTAGAGGTGACCAGTGAATGGAGGGGGTTAGGTGTAGAGATGACCAGTGGATGGAGGGGTTTGGGTGTAAAAGTGACCTGTGGCTGGAAGGAGGATGGACAGTATATGTGACCAATGGAAATAAGGGTGGAGAGCAAAGGTGACCAGTTGAAGGAGAGGGGAGAGCAGAGGTCACCAGCGCATAGAGGGGGTTGGGTGGGGCTAGAAGGAAGGTGAAGATCAGGAGGTGCAGAGATGACCTGGAAGGAAGGGGGGAAGCAGAGGTGACCAATGGAAACGAGGGGGGAAAGCAAAGGTGACCAGTTGAAGGAGAGGGGAGAGTAGAGGTGACCAATGGATAGAGGGGGTTGGGTGTAGAGGTGACCAATGGATAGAGGGGGTTGTGTGTAGAGGTCACCAGTGAATGGAGCGGGTTTGGTGTAGAGGTGACCAGTGAATGAAGGGGGTTGGGTGTAGAGGTGACCAGTGAATGGAGCGGGTTTGGTGTAGAGGTGACCAGTGAATGGAGGGGGTTGGGTGTAGAGGTGACCAGTGAATGGAGCGGGTTTGGTGTAGAGGTGACCAGTGAATGGAGGGGGTTGGGTGTAGAGGTGACCAGTGAATGGAGGGGGTTGGGTGTAGAGGTGACCAGTGAATGGAGCGGGTTTGGTGTAGAGGTGACCAGTGAATGGAGGGGGTTGGGTGTAGAGGTGACCAGTGAATGGAGCGGGTTTGGTGTAGAGGTGACCAGTGAATGGAGGGGGTTGGGTGTAGAGGTGACCAGTGAATACAGGAGGTTGGGTGTAGAGTGACAAGTGGATGGAGGGGTTGGGTGTAAAAGTGATCAGAGGATGGAGAGGGAGATTAGAAGTAGCCAGTGGAGGCAGTGATTGTAAAGGTGACCAGAGGATGGTAATGGGTACAAAGGTGACTAGTGAAAGGAAAGGGTGCAGAGGTGACCAATGGATGAACGAGGGGAGAAGGGGGAGCCAATGGAGGGAGGGAATGCAGAGGTGACCAGTGGATGAAGGTGGTCCAGAGAGGGCTAGTGGATGATGGTGAGTACAGTGGTGACTAATGGAAGGAAGGGGTACAGAGGTTACCAGTGGATGGAGGGAGGGAGGGAGTGCAAAGGTGACTAGTGGATGGAGAGACACACACTGACCATCAATATACAGTGGGCACACTGATCAGTATACAGGGAGCTCACTGACCACTGATGTAAGGAGGCACACTGAGAAAGTAATGTTGAACATTGTCCTCACCTATTCACTCTATGTTGTATGTTTCACAAGGAAGGGGGGCACATTGACTTCTATACTCTTTGGGGGTAATTATTATCCAATGTTGGGGCCTAATTATTGCGCAGTTCTGTGACTTTATATTTGTGCCATGCTAAGGGGTTAATTATTATGCCATTGGTGATCAGTGGGAAGAATGTCCCTTACATTGGGGGTCAGTGGGAAGAATGTCCCTTACATTGGGGGGTCAGTGGGAAGAATGTTCCTTACATTGGGGGGTCAGTGGGAAGAATGTCCCTTACATTGGGGATCAGTGGGAAGAATGTCCCTTACATTGGGGGGTCAGTGGGAAGAATGTCCCTTACATTGGTGATCAGTGGGAAGAATGTCCCTTACATTGGGGGGTCAGTGGGAAGAATGTCCCTTACATTGGTGATCAGTGGGAAGAATGTCCCTTACATTGGGGGGTCAGTGGGAAGAATGTCCCTTACATTGGTGATCAGTGGGAAGAATGTCCCTTACATTGGGGGTCAGTGGGAAGAATGTCCCTTACATTGGGGGGTCAGTGGGAAGAATGTTCCTTACATTGGGGGTCAGTGGGAAGAATGTCCCTTACATTGGAGGTCAGTGGGAAGAATGTCCCTTACATTGGAGGTCAGTGGGAAGAATGTCCCTTACATTGGGGGTCAGTGGGAAGAATGTCCCTTACATTGGGGGTCAGTGGGAAGAATGCTCCTTACATTGGTGATCAGTGGGAAGAATGCCTCTTACATTGGTGGTCAGTGGGAAGAATGTCCCTTACATTGGTGGTCAGTGGGAAGAATGTCCCTTACATTGGTGGTCAGTGGGAAGAATGTCCCTTGCATTGGGGGTCAGTGGGAAGAATGCCCCTTACATTGGAGGTCAGTGGGAAGAATGTCCCTTACATTGGTGGTCAGTGGGAAGAATGTCCCTTACATTGGGGGTCAGTGGGAAGAATGTCCCTTACAGTGGTGGTCAGTGGGAAGAATGTTCCTTACATTGGTGATCAGTGGGAAGAATGTCCCTTACATTGGTGATCAGTGGGAAGAATGTCCCTTACATTGGTGGTCGGTGTGAAGAATGTTCCTTACATTGGGGGTCAGGGGGAAGAATGTCCCTTACATTGGTGGTCAGTGGGAAGAATGTCCCTTACATTAGTGGTCAGTGGGAAGAATGTCCCTTACATTGGTGGTCAGTGAGAAGAATGTCCCTTACATTGGTGATCAGTGGGAAGAATGTCCCTTACATTGGAGGTCAGTGGGAAGAATGTCCCTTACATTGGTGGTCAGTGGGAAGAATGTCCCTTACATTGGGGGTCAGTGGGAATAATGTCCCTTACATTGGTGGTCAGTGGGAAGAATGTCCCTTACATTGGTGGTCAGTGGAAGAATGTCCCTTACATTGGTGATCAGTAGGAAGAATGTCCCTTACATTGGTGGTCAGTGGGAAGAATGTCCCTTACATTGGTGGTCAGTGGGAAGAATGTCCCTTACATTGGTGATCAGTGGGAAGAATGTTCCTTACATTGGTGGTCAGTGGGAAGAATGTCCCTTACATTGGTGATCAGTGAGAAGAATGTCCCTTACATTGGTGGTCAGTGGGAAGAATGTCCCTTACATTGGTGGTCAGTGGGAAGAATGTCCCTTACATTGGTGATCAGTGGGAAGAATGTTCCTTACATTGGTGGTCAGTGGGAAGAATGTCCCTTACATTGGTGATCAGTGAGAAGAATGTCCCTTACATTGGTGGTCAGTGGGAAGAATGTCCCTTACATTGGTGATCAGTGAGAAGAATGTCCCTTACATTGGAGGTCAGTGGGAAGAATGTCCCTTACATTGGTGGTCAGTGGGAAGAATGTCCCTTACATTGGTGGTCAGTGGGAAGAATGTCCCTTATATTGGAGGTCAGTGGGAAGAATGTCCCTTACATTGGTGGTCAGTGGGAAGAATGTCCCTTATATTGGAGGTCAGTGGGAAGAATGTCCCTTACATTGGTGGTCAGTGGGAAGAATGTCCCTTACATTGGTGATCAGTGGGAAGAATGTCCCTTACATTGGTGATCAGTGGGAAGAATGTCCCTTACATTGGTGGTCAGTGGGAAGAATGTCCCTTACATTGGTGGTCAGTGAGAAGAATGTCCCTTACATTGGGGGTCAGTGGGAAGAATGTCCCTTACATTGGTGGTCAGTGGGAAGAATGTCCCTTACATTGGGGGGTCAGTGGGAAGAATGTCCCTTACATTGGAGGTCAGTGGGAAGAATGTCCCTTACATTGGTGGTCAGTGGGAAGAATGTCCCTTACATTGGGGGTCAGTAGGAAGAATGTCCCTTACATTGGTGGTCAGTGGGAAGAATGTCCCTTACATTGGTGATCAGTGGGAAGAATGTCCCTTACATTGGGGGGTCAGTGGGAAGAATGTCCCTTACATTGGAGGTCAGTGGGAAGAATGTCCCTTACATTGGTGGTCAGTGGGAAGAATGTCCCTTACATTGGGGGTCAGTAGGAAGAATGTCCCTTACATTGGTGGTCAGTGGGAAGAATGTCCCTTACATTGGTGATCAGTAGGAAGAATGTCCCTTACATTGGTGGTCAGTAGGAAGAATGTCCCTTACATTGGTGATCAGTAGGAAGAATGTCCCTTACATTGGTGATCAGTAGGAAGAATGTCCCTTACATTGGGGGTCAGTAGGAAGAATGTCCCTTACATTGGTGGTCAGTGGGAAGAATGTCCCTTACATTGGTGATCAGTAGGAAGAATGTCCCTTACATTGGTGGTCAGTAGGAAGAATGCTCCAATACCGAAAAAGTTCCAGCTTCCATTGTCAGAGATGGGTAAGGAACAACAGTAGATGCCAAGAGACAGGCTCATGCTTCATAAGTCCTTAACATTTTTTGCTGTAAATGGAGCACCTAAATAGGTCCCAAACTGATTAGGTTGCGACAAGTTTGTTCTTTAACCACGTACCCCCCATTATGAAAACCCTGTTCACTTTTAGGCGATTCTGAAAAACCAAATATATTCAGAGAATCCTATCCCACCTCCACCTAAACATTGTACTTGGACCACCTCCATCATATCACCGCCCTCAGCCATTACCTTCTGTACCACCTGTGACTAAACATTCCCGGTAATTCACGCTTCATTGCTATGATTTGCATACCGCGATGGGGACAGCGTCCAGCTCCGGCAGGTGACATGCAAATCACCACTCAGCAGTTGCCAATACAATTGTTACATGGGGTTCATTACATATTTAATGTCTGAAATACGCCGTACTTCACGGAGCCAAGGACACGCCCACATCTGTACACCCTTTATATCTAAATTATAGACAGGAGCTCAAAGCAAACAACGAGCGCAAAATGCAGCCAAGGAAACCAGAGAGATTACACCCCACATACATAATGGTCGGTTTACCAAGACAAAGAAAAAGGACAAAAGAAAAAGATTTGAATTGCTTACGTTACAAATCATTATACGGCCAATTGTGTTCTTCCAACCTTGCGGCAACAATTGGGTGAAGGTCGGTTTTTGTTTTTTTGGTCCCAGCATGTCTGTGGCCCTGAGCACAAGGACAAGGTCAGCTATCAGGGAATTCTTGTTCAGGCACGAAGGGTGCACAAGAATGCAAACAGTTCTGCACATGTATCAGGACGTGTGTGAAGGCCCAGTGTCAGCATTGGCACCAGACAGCCTGTATGAGGGATGCTTTAACTCACTGGTATTGGGGGGCTGGATGTGGCCCTTTGCTTGCCCTTGAGGCATTATTCATGCCACTGAAACCAACAATGGGGCATAGTTCCTGCCTTTGACACAAACACTGGGGCACTATTCCTCCCACTGAAACCAGCAATAGGGCATTTTTCCTCCCACTGACACCAATGATGGGGCACTATTTCTTCTACTGATAGCAATGATGGGGCACTATTCCTCCCACTGATACCAATGATGGGGCACTATTCCTTCCACTGACACCAATGATGGGGCACTATTCCTTCCACTGACACCAATGATGGGGCACTATTCCTCCCACTGACACCAATGATGGGGCACTATTCCTCCCACTGACACCAATGATGGGGCACTATTCCTCCCACTGACACCAATGATGGGGCACTATTCCTCTTACTGACACCAATGATGGGGCACTATTCCTCCCACTGACACCAATGATGGGGCACTATTCCTCCCACTGATACCAATGATGGGGCACTATTCCTCTTACTGACACCAATGATGGAGCACTATTCCTCCCACTGATACCAATGATGGGGCACTATTCCTCCCACTGACACCAATGATGGGGCACTATTCCTCCCATTGACACTAATGATGGGGCACTATTCCTCCCACTAACACCAATGATGGGGCACTATTCCTCCCACTGACACCAATGATGGGGCACTATTCCTCCCACTGACACCAATGATGTGGCACTATTCCTCCCACTGACACCAATAATGGGGAATAATTCCTCCCACTAATTTAAACAATGGGGCACTATTCCTCCCGCTGACACCAACATCTAGCCCCTTCCCCCCCGAAGTGACCCTTTGCTTAGAAAGTTTGAAGCCCTCTGTTACACACCAATGATGTGGCATTATTTCTCTTCCGACTAACCACATGCGCTTTGTAATCTACTCCTACTTACCACCATACCTGAGGAATTATTTACTCATTTTCATTTTCTACTTCCACTGGCCACAGTCTGGCCCCCCAAAAGTCTTAAGGACAGTAAACTAGCTTACAAAATTTGGAGATTCCTGTTTTAGCCGAATTGGTACATCCACCCATAGACACACTGCAGATCTTGTGCAAAGCCCTCCCAGAACACAGGAGGGGCCACCTCCATATAAATGTCCATGGTGTGGGAGCAGGATATCCACCAAGCTCATATAAGACCGTGTATTATTATTATACAGGATTTCTATATCGCCAACAGTTTGCTCAGCGCTTTACAATATAACGGGAGACAATACAACAACAATACAGATCAATACAAGAGGGATAGGAGGGCCCTGATCCTTGGAGCTTACAATCTAAGAGGGAGAGGCTAGTAATACAAAAGGTAGTAACTGTGGGGGATGGACTGGTAGGAGGAATAGAAGATTCCATTATTAGCTGAGGGCAGGATAGGCTTCCCTGAAGAGATAGGTTTTCAGAGATCGCCTAAAAGTGAGCAGAGTGGGCGATAGTCTGTTCAATTGGGGTAGAGAGTTCCAGAGGATGGGGGAAGCTCTGGAGAAGTCCAAGAGACAAGCATAGGAGGAGGAGACAAGGGAGCTAGAGAGTAGGAGGTCATGCTTGGAGCGGAGAGCACGGTTTGGGTGGTATTTAGAGACAAGATTGGTGATGTAATTTGGGGCGGAGTTGTAAATGGCTTTATACGTTATTGTTAGTGTTTTGAATTTTATCCGTTGGGCAATTGGAAGCCAGTGGAGGGATTGGCAGAGAGGGGTGGAGGATACTGAGTGGAGGCCAGTGGAGGGATTGGCAGAGAGGGGTGGAGGATACTGAGTGGAGGCCAGTGGAGGGATTGGCAGAGAGGGATGGAGGACACTGAATGGAGGTCAGTGGAGGGATTGGCAGAGAGGGGTGGAGGACACTGAATGGAGGTCAGTGGAGGGATTGGCAGAGAGGGGTGGAGGATACTGAGTGGAGGCCAGTGGAGGGATTGGCAGAGAGGGATGGAGGACACTGAATGGAGGTCAGTGGAGGGATTGGCAGAGAGGGGTGGAGGACACTGAATGGAGGTCAGTGGAGGGATTGGCAGAGAGGGATGGAGGACACTGAATGGAGGTCAGTGGAGGGATTGGCAGAGAGGGGTGGCAGATACAGAACGGTTAGTAAGGTGGATGAGTCTGGCAGAAGCATTCATGATAGACTGAAGAGGGGATAGCCTGCGATGAGGTCGGCCAATGAGGAGGGAGTTACAATAGTCAAGGCGAGATATAACAAGGGAGTGAATAAGTTGCTTAGTGGTTTCCGAGGTTAGGAACGGGCGTATCTTGGAGATGTTGCAGAGGTTGGAGATGCTGCGGAGGTTGGAGATGTGGCGAAGGTTGGAGATGCTGCGGAGGCTGGAGATGCTGCGGAGGTTGGAGATGCTGCGGAGGTTGGAGATGTGGTGGAGGTTGGAGGTGTTGTGGAGGTTGGAGATGCTGCGGAGGTTGGAGATGCTGCGGAGATTGGAGATGTTGCGGAGGTTGGAGATGTTGCGGAGGTGAAGTCTACAAGATTAGGACAGCGATTGGATTTGGGGCTGAAAGGACAGATGGGAGTCTAGGATTACACCTAGTACCCTGGCATGAGGGGAGGGACTGATGGTTGTGTTTTTGATCTTGATGGAGAAGTCGGGGGAGGGGGCATGGGCTGGGGGGAAAACAAGGAGCTCAATTTTGGAAAGATTGAGTTTGAGGAAGTGGAGTGACATCCATGCCGATATATCACTTAGTCATTTGCTGACTTTCAGCTATTCCAGGAGGAGTGAATGTTCAGCTGGTCAGAGTGATGTATAAATGGTAAATCCGGCTCCAATTACAATTTTATACTTCATTTCCCGATAACCAGGCCATGCATGAACAGCACACGCCTTCCCCACCCACGCCCTGTCAGCTTAGGTATCGTCCGGGTGGATGGAAGATCCAGTCACATGACATCATTCTCTGTAACCAATCATTGTGAGACTGTCCCCTGTCCGGAAATGATCGAAATAGTGGGCGGAGGTAACAGAACAGGATTGGTCCAATATCCACACACTATGAACTGGACAACAATTTATAGAGGAATGTGCCAAGTTCATGTTATATTGTAAAAGTTTACATAGTCTGGCTGAAAAAAGACAAAAGTCCATCCAGTGCAACCATTAAAAATAAAAGTTATAATCCTACACCCACAGTTGATCCAAAGGAAAGCAAAACCCAGCAAAGTACAATCCAATTTGCTCCTGCAGGGGAAACATTCCTTCCTGATCCCCCGAGAGGCAATCGGATATTCCCTGGATCAACTTTCCCTATAAATGTTATATCCAGTTATATTCTGTGTATCCAAGAAAGAATCCAGGACTTTCCTACAGCAATCCACTGAGCTGGCCACAACCAACTCTTGAGAGAGTCTATTCCACATTCTCACAGCTCTCACTGTGAAGAAACCTTTCCGTGTTTGGAGATTACATTTCTTCTCCTCCAGATGTAAAGAACGCCCCCTTGTCCTCTGTGATGACCTCAGGGGGAATAACTACACCGAGTTCCCTATATGAGCCACTGATGTATTATACATGGAGATCATATCCCCCCTTATGTATTATACATGGAGATCATATCCCCCCCTTATGTATTATACATGGAGATAATATCCCCCCTTATGTATTATACATGGAGATCATATCCCCCCTTATGTATATACATGGAGATCATATCCCCCCCTTATGTATTTTACATGGTGATCATATCCCCCCTTATGTATTATACATGGTGATCTTATCCCCCCTTATGTATTATACATGGTGATCATATCCCCCCTTATGTATTTTACATGGAGATCATATCCCCCCTTATGTATTATACATGGAGATCATATCCCCCCTTATGTATTATACATGGAGATCATATCCCCCTTATGTATTATACATGGAGATCATATCCCCCTTATGTATTATACATGGAGAACATATCCCCCCTTATGTATTATACATGGAGATCATATCCCCCCTTATGTATTATAATTGGTGATCATATCCCCCCCTTATGTATTATACATGGTGATCATATCCCCCTATTATGTATTATACATGGTGATCATATCCCCCTTATGTATTATACATGGTGATCATATCCCCCCCTTATGTATTATACATGGTGATCATATCCCCCTCTTATGTATTATACATGGTGATCATATCCCCCTTATGTATTATACATGGTGATCATATCCCCCTCTTATGTATTATACCTGGAGATCATATCCCCCCTTATGTATTATACATGGAGATCATATCCCCCCTTATGAATTATACATGGAGATCATATCCCCCTTATGTATTATACATGGAGATCATATCCCCCCTTATGTATTATACATGGATATCATATCCCCCCTTATGTATTATACATGGAGAGTATATCCCCCCTTATGTATTATACATGGAGATCATACCCCCCCTTATGTATTATACATGGAGATCATATCCCCCCTTATGTATTATACATGGAGATCATATTCCCCCTTATGTATTATACATGGAGAGTATATCCCCCCTTATGTATTATACATGGAGATCATACCCCCCCCCTTATGTATTATACATGGAGATCCTATCCCCATGTATGTATTATACATGGAGATCATATCCCCCTTATGTATTATACATGGAGATCATATCCCCCTTATGTATTATACATGGAGATCATATCCCCCTTATGTATTATACATGGAGATCATATCCCCCCTTATATATTATACATGGAGATCATATCCCCCCCTTATGTATTATACATGTAGATCATATCCCCCCTTATGTATTATACATGGAGATCATATCCCCCCTTATGTATTATACATGGAGATCATATCCCCCCCTTATGTATTATACATGTAGATCATATCCCCCCTTATGTATTATACATGGAGATCATATCCCCCTTATGTATTATACATGGAGATCATATCCCCCCTTATGTATTATACATGGAGATCATATCCCCCCTTATGTATCATACAAGGAGATCATATCCCCCCCTTATGTATTATACATGGCGATCATACCCCCCTTATGTATTATACATGGAGATCATATCCCCCCCTTATGTATTATACATGGAGATCATATCCCCCTTATGTATTATACATGGAGATCATATCCCCCCTTATGTATTATACATGGAGATCATATCCCCCCTTATGTATTATACATGGAGATCATATCCCCCCTTATGTATTATACATGGAGATCATATCCCCCTTATGTATTATACATGGAGATCATATCCCCCCTTATGTATTATACATGGTGATCATATCCCCCCCTTATGTATTATACATGGTGATCATATCCCCCCCTTATGTATTATACATGGTGATCATATCCCCCTCTTATGTATTATACATGGTGATCATATCCCCCTTATGTATTATACATGGTGATCATATCCCCCCCTTATGTATTATACCTGGAGATCATATCCCCCCTTATGTATTATACATGGAGATCATATCCCCCCTTATGTATTATACATGGAGATCATATCCCCCCTTATGAATTATACATGGAGATCATATCCCCCCCTTATGTATTATACATGGAGATCATATCCCCCTTATGTATTATACATGGAGATCATATCCCCCTTATGTATTATACATGGAGATCATATCCCCCCTTATGTATTATACATGGATATCATATCCCCCCTTATGTATTATACATGGAGAGTATATCCCCCCTTATGTATTATACATGGAGATCATACCCCCCCTTATGTATTATACATGGAGATCATATCCCCCTTATGTATTATACATGGAGATCATATTCCCCCTTATGTATTACACATGGAGAGTATATCCCCCCTTATGTATTATACATGGAGATCATACCCCCCCTTATGTATTATACATGGAGATCATATCCCCATGTATGTATTATACATGGAGATCATATCCCCCTTATGTATTATACATGGAGATCATATCCCCCTTATGTATTATACATGGAGATCATATCCCCCTTATGTATTATACATGGAGATCATATCCCCCCTTATGTATTATACATGGAGATCATATCCCCCCCTTATGTATTATACATGTAGATCATATCCCCCCTTATGTATTATACATGGAGATCATATCCCCCCTTATGTATTATACATGGAGATCATATCCCCCCCTTATGTATTATACATGTAGATCATATCCCCCCTTATGTATTATACATGGAGATCATATCCCCCTTATGTATTATACATGGAGATCATATCCCCCCTTATGTATTATACATGGAGATCATATCCCCCCTTATGTATCATACAAGGAGATCATATCCCCCCCTTATGTATTATACATGGCGATCATACCCCCCTTATGTATTATACATGGAGATCATATCCCCCCCTTATGTATTATACATGGAGATCATATCCCCCCTTATGTATTATACATGGAGATCATATCCCCCCTTATGTATTATACATGGAGATCATATCCCCCCCTTATGTATTATACATGGAGATCATACCCCCTTACGTATTATTTATTATTATTATATCGAGTTTATATAGCGCCAAAGGGTTTGCTCAGCGCTGTACAATAGGGGGGACAATACATGGCACAGTACAACAAAAACAGACAGCGTACGAGGGGTTCGAGGGCCCTACTCTTTCGAGCTTACAATCTAGGAGGGAGGGGGTAGTGGTACAATAGGAAGTGGCTGAGGGGAAAGAAGTGGTGGGAGGAATGAGGGAGAATGGCCGATAGGTGAGGGTGGGGTAGACTTCCCTGAAGAGATGGGTCTTGAGGGAGCGCTTGAATGTGGGGAGGGAAGGCGACAGTCGGATGGATTGGGGCAGTGAGTTCCAGAGGATAGGGGAGGACCTGGAGAAGTCTTGCAGTCGTGCATGGGAGGAGGAGACCAGGGAGCAGGATAGAAGGAGGTCCTGTGAGGAGCGGAGGGTACGAGTAGGGCGGTACTTGGGGATCAGGTTGGAGAGGTAATCAGGGGCAGTGTTGTGAACGGCTTTGTAGGTCAGGGTTAGGAGTTTGAATTTGATGCATACATGGTGATCATATCCCCCCTTATGTATTATACATGGAGATCATATCCCCCCTTATGTATTATACATGGAGATCATATCCCCCCCTTATGTATTATACATGGAGATCATATCCCCCCTTATGTATTATACATGGAGATCATATCCCCCTTATGTATTATACATGGAGATCATATCCCCCCCCTTATGTATTATACATGGAGATCATATCCCCCCTTTATGTATTATACATGGAGATCATATCCTCTTTATGTATTATACATGGAGATCATATCCCCCCTTTATGTATTATACATGGAGATCATATCCCCCCTTATGTATTATACATGGAGATCATATCCCCCCTTATGTATTATACATGGTGATCATTTCCCCCCTTATGTATTATACATGGAGATCATATCCCCCTTATGTATTATACATGGAGATCATATCCCCCTTATGTATTATACATGGTGATCATATCCCCCTTATGTATTATACATGGAGATCATATCCCCCCTTATGTATTATACATGGAGATCATATCCCCCCTTATGTATTATACATGGAGATCATATCCCACTTATGTATTATACATGGAGATCATATCCCCCCCTTATGTATTATACATGGAGATCATATCCCCCCCCCCCTTATGTATTATACATGGAGATCATATCCCCCCCTTATGTATTATACATGGAGATCATATCCCCCCTTATGTATTATACATGGAGATCATATCCCGCCCTTATGTATTATACATGGAGATCATATCCCCCTTATGTATTATACATGGTGATCATATCCCCCTTATGTATTATACATGGAGATCATATCCCCCCTTATGTATTATACATGGAGATCATATCCCCCCTTATGTATTATACATGGAGATCATATCCCCCCTTATGTATTATACATGGAGATCATATCCCCCCTTATGTATTATACATGGAGATCATATCCCCCCTTATGTATTATACATGGAGATCATATCCCCCCCTTATGTATTATACATGGAGATCATATCCCCCCTTATGTATTATACATGGAGATCATATCCCCCCTTATGTATTATACATGGAGATCATATCCCCCCTTATGAATTATACATGGAGATCATATCCCCCTTATGTATTATACATGGAGATCATATCCCCCCTTATGTATTATACATGGATATCATATCCCCCCTTATGTATTATACATGGAGAGTATATCCCCCCTTATGTATTATACATGGAGATCATACCCCCCCTTATGTATTATACATGGAGATCATATCCCCCCTTATGTATTATACATGGAGATCATATTCCCCCTTATGTATTATACATGGAGAGTATATCCCCCCTTATGTATTATACATGGAGATCATACCCCCCCTTATGTATTATACATGGAAATCCTATCCCCATGTATGTATTATACATGGAGATCATATCCCCCTTATGTATTATACATGGAGATTATATCCCCCTTATGTATTATACATGGTGATCATATCCCCCCCTTATGTATTATACCTGGAGATCATATCCCCCCTTATGTATTATACATGGAGATCATATCCCCCCTTATGAATTATACATGGAGATCATATCCCCCTTATGTATTATACATGGAGATCATATCCCCCCTTATGTATTATACATGGATATCATATCCCCCCTTATGTATTATACATGGAGAGTATATCCCCCCTTATGTATTATACATGGAGATCATACCCCCCCTTATGTATTATACATGGAGATCATATCCCCCCTTATGTATTATACATGGAGATCATATTCCCCCTTATGTATTATACATGGAGAGTATATCCCCCCTTATGTATTATACATGGAGATCATACCCCCCCTTATGTATTATACATGGAGATCCTATCCCCATGTATGTATTATACATGGAGATCATATCCCCCTTATGTATTATACATGGAGATCATATCCCCCTTATGTATTATACATGGAGATCATATCCCCCCTTATGTATTATACATGGAGATCATATCCCCCCCTTATGTATTATACATGTAGATCATATCCCCCCTTATGTATTATACATGGAGATCATATCCCCCCTTATGTATTATACATGGAGATCATATCCCCCCCTTATGTATTATACATGTAGATCATATCCCCCCTTATGTATTATACATGGAGATCATATCCCCCTTATGTATTATACATGGAGATCATATCCCCCCTTATGTATTATACATGGAGATCATATCCCCCCTTATGTATCATACAAGGAGATCATATCCCCCCCTTATGTATTATACATGGCGATCATACCCCCCTTATGTATTATACATGGAGATCATATCCCCCCCTTATGTATTATACATGGAGATCATATCCCCCCTTATGTATTATACATGGAGATCATATCCCCCCTTATGTATTATACATGGAGATCATATCCCCCCTTATGTATTATACATGGAGATCATATCCCCCCTTATGTATTATACATGGAGATCATATCCCCCCCTTATGTATTATACATGGAGATCATATCCCCCCTTATGTATTATACATGGAGATCATATCCCCCCTTATGTATTATACATGGAGATCATATCCCCCCCTTATGTATTATACATGGAGATCATACCCCCTTACGTATTATTTATTATTATTATATCGAGTTTATATAGCGCCAAAGGGTTTGCTCAGCGCTGTACAATAGGGGGGACAATACATGGCACAGTACAACAAAAACAGACAGCGTACGAGGGGTTCGAGGGCCCTACTCTTTCGAGCTTACAATCTAGGAGGGAGGGGGTAGTGGTACAATAGGAAGTGGCTGAGGGGAAAGAAGTGGTGGGAGGAATGAGGGAGAATGGCCGATAGGTGAGGGTGGGGTAGACTTCCCTGAAGAGATGGGTCTTGAGGGAGCGCTTGAATGTGGGGAGGGAAGGCGACAGTCGGATGGATTGGGGCAGTGAGTTCCAGAGGATAGGGGAGGACCTGGAGAAGTCTTGCAGTCGTGCATGGGAGGAGGAGACCAGGGAGCAGGATAGAAGGAGGTCCTGTGAGGAGCGGAGGGTACGAATAGGGCGGTACTTGGGGATCAGGTTGGAGAGGTAATCAGGGGCAGTGTTGTGAACGGCTTTGTAGGTCAGGGTTAGGAGTTTGAATTTGATGCATACATGGTGATCATATCCCCCCTTATGTATTATACATGGAGATCATATCCCCCCCTTATGTATTATACATGGAGATCATATCCCCCCCTTATGTATTATACATGGAGATCATATCCCCCCTTATGTATTATACATGGAGATCATATCCCCCTTATGTATTATACATGGAGATCATATCCCCCCCCTTATGTATTATACATGGAGATCATATCCCCCCTTTATGTATTATACATGGAGATCATATCCTCTTTATGTATTATACATGGAGATCATATCCCCCCTTATGTATTATACATGGAGATCATATCCCCCTTATGTATTATACATGGTGATCATATCCCCCTTATGTATTATACATGGAGATCATATCCCCCCTTATGTATTATACATGGAGATCATATCCCCCCTTATGTATTATACATGGAGATCATATCCCCCTTATGTATTATACATGGAGATCATATCCCCCCCTTATGTATTATACATGGAGATCATATCCCCCCCCCTTATGTATTATACATGGAGATCATATCCCCCCCTTATGTATTATACATGGAGATCATATCCCCCCTTATGTATTATACATGGAGATCATATCCCGCCCTTATGTATTATACATGGAGATCATATCCCCCTTATGTATTATACATGGTGATCATATCCCCCTTATGTATTATACATGGAGATCATATCCCCCTTTATGTATTATACATGGAGATCATATCCCCCCTTATGTATTATACATGGAGATCATATCCCCCCTTATGTATTATACATGGAGATCATATCCCCCCTTATGTATTATACATGGAGATCATATCCCCCCCTTATGTATTATACATGGAGATCATATCCCCCTTTATGTGTTATACATGGAGATCATATCCCCCCCCTTATGTATTATACATGGTGATCATATCCCCCCTTATGTGTTAAACATGGAGATCATATCCCCCCTTATGTATTATACATAGTGATCATACCCCCCCTTATGTATTGTACATGGAGATCATATCCCCCCTTATGTATTATACATGGAGATCATATCCCCCCCTTATGTATTATACATGGAGATCATATCCCCCCCTTATGTATTATACATGGAGATCATATCCCCCCTTATGTATTATACATGGAGATCATATCCCGCCCTTATGTATTATACATGGAGATCATATCCCCCTTATGTATTATACATGGTGATCATATCCCCCTTATGTATTATACATGGAGATCATATCCCCCCTTATGTATTATACATGGAGATCATATCCCCCCTTATGTATTATACATGGAGATCATATCCCCCCTTATGTATTATACATGGAGATCATATCCCCCCTTATGTATTATACATGGAGATCATATCCCCCCTTATGTATTATACATGGAGATCATATCCCCCCCTTATGTATTATACATGGAGATCATATCCCCCTTTATGTGTTATACATGGAGATCATATCCCCCCCTTATGTATTATACATGGTGATCATATCCCCCCTTATGTGTTAAACATGGAGATCATATCCCCCCTTATGTATTATACATAGTGATCATACCCCCCCTTATGTATTGTACATGGAGATCATATCCCCCCTTATGTATTATACATGGAGATCATATCCCCCCCTTATGTATTATACATGGAGATCATATCCCCTCTTATGTATTATACATGGAGATCATATACCCCCCCCTTATGTATTATACATGGTGATCATATCCCCCCTTATGTATTATACATGGAGATCATATCCCCCCTTATGTATTATACATGGAGATCATATCCCCCCTTATGTATTATACATGGAGATCATATCCCCCCCTTATGTATTATACATGGAGATAATATCCCCCCTTATGTATTATACATGGTGATCATATCCCCCCTTATGTATTATACATGGTGATCATATCCCCCCTTATGTATTATACATGGAGATCATATACCCCCTTATATTATACATGGAGATCATATCCCCCTTATGTATTATACATGGAGATCATATCCCCATTATGTATTATAAATGGAGATCATATCCCCCCTTATGTATTATACATGGAGATCATATCCCCCCCTTATGTATTATACATGGAGATCATATCCCCCTTATGTATTATACATGGAGATCATATCCCCCCTTATGTATTATACATGGAGATCATATCCCCCCCTTATGTATTATACATGGAGATCATATCCCCCCCTTATGTATTATACATGGAGATCATATCCCCCCTTATGTATTATACATGGTGATCATATCCCCCCTTATGTATTATACATGGAGATCATATCCCCCCTTATGTATTATACATGGTGATCATATCCCCCCTTATGTATTATACATGGAGATCATATCCCCCCCCCTTATGTATTATACATGGAGATCATATCCCCCCCTTATGTATTATACATGGAGATCATATCCCCCTTTATGTGTTATACATGGAGATCATATCCCCCCCCTTATGTATTATACATGGTGATCATATCCCCCCTTATGTGTTATACATGGAGATCATATCCCCCCTTATGTATTATACATAGTGATCATATCCCCCCTTATGTATTGTACATGGAGATCATATCCCCCCTTATGCATTATACATGGAGATCATATCCCCCCCTTATGTATTATACATGGAGATCATATCCCCCCTTATGTATTATACATGGAGATCATATCCCCCCCTTATGTATTATACATGGTGATCATATCCCCCCTTATGTATTATACATGGAGATCATATCCCCCCTAATGTATTATACATGGAGATCATATCCCCCCTTATGTATTATACATGGTGATCATATCCCCCCTTATGTATTATACATGGTGATCATATCCCCCCTTATGTATTATACATGGAGATCATATCCCCCCTTATGTATTATACATGGTGATCATATCCCCCCTTATGTATTATACATGGTGATCATATCCCCCCTTATGTATTATACATGGAGATCATATCCCCCCCTTATGTATTATATATGGAGATCATATCCCCCTTAGGTATTATACATGGAGATCATATCCCCCTTATGTATTATAAATGGAGATCATATCCCCCCTTATGTATTATACATGGAGATCATATCCCCCCCTTATGTATTATACATGGTGATCATATCCCCCCTTATGTATTATACATGGAGATCATATCCCCCCTTATGTATTATACATGGAGATCATATCCCCCCTTTTGTATTATACATGGTGATCATATCCCCCCTTATGTATTATACATGGAGATCATATCTCCCCTTATGTATTATACATGGAGATCATATCCCCCCTTATGTATTATACATGGTGATCATATCCCCCCTTATGTATTATACATGGTGATCATATCCCCCCTTATGTATTATACATGGAGATCATATCCCCCTTATGTATTATACATGGAGATCATATTCCCCCTTATGTATTATACATGGTGATCATATCCCCCCTTATGTATTATACATGGAGATCATATCCCCCCTTATGTATTATACATGGTGATCATATCCCCCTTAGGTATTATACATTGAGATCATATCCCCCTTATGTATTATAAATGGAGATCATATCCCCCCTTATGTATTATACATGGAGATCATATCCCCCCTTATGTATTATACATGGAGATCATATCCCCCCTTTATGTATTATACATGGAGATCATATCCCCCCTTATGTATTATACATGGAGATCATATCCCCCCTTATGTATTATACATGGAGATCATATCCCCCCTTATTTATTATACATGGAGATCATATCCCCCCCTTATGTATTATACATGGAGATCATATCCCCCCTTATGTATTATACATGGTGATCATATCCCCCCTTATGTATTATACATGGAGATCATATCCCCCCTTATGTATTATACATGGTGATCATATCCCCCCTTATGTATTATACATGGAGATCATATCCCCCCCTTATGTATTATATATGGTGATCATATCCCCCCTTATGTATTATACATGGAGATCATATCCCCTTTATGTATTTTAAATGGAGATCATATCCCCCTTTATGTATTATACATGGAGATCATATCCCCCCTTATGTATTATACATTGTGATCATATCCCCCCTTATGTATTATACATGGAGATCATATCCCCCTTATGTATTATACATGGAGATCATATCCCCCCTTATGTATTATACATGGAGATCATATCCCCCTTATGTATTATACATGGAGATCATATCCCCCCCTTATGTATTATACATGGAGATCATATCCCCCTTTATGTGTTATACATGGAGATCATATCCCCCCTTATGTATTATACATGGAGATCATATCCCCCTTATGTATTATACATGGTGATCATATCCCCCCTTATGTATTATACATGGAGATCATATCCCCCTTATGTATTATACATGGAGATCATATCCCCCTTATGTATTGTACATGGAGATCATATCCCCCCCTTATGTATTATACATGGAGATCATATCCCCCCTTATGTATTATACATGGAGATCATATCCCCCCCTTATGTATTATACATGGTGATCATATCCCCCCTTATGTATTATACATGGAGATCATATCCCCCCTTATGTATTGTACATGGAGATCATATCCCTCCTTATGTATTATACATGGAGATCATATCCCCCCTGATGTATTATACATGGAGATCATATCCCCCCTGATGTATTATACATGGAGATCATATCCCCCCTTATGTATTATACATGGAGATCATATCCCCCCTTATGTATTATACATGGAGATCATATCCCCCCCTTATGTATTATACATGGAGATCATATCCCCCTTATGTATTATACATAGAGATCATATCCCCCCTTATGTATTATACATGGAGATCATATCCCCCCTTATGTATTATACATGGTGATCATATCCCCCCTTATGTATTATACATGGAGATCATATCCCCCCTTATGTATTATACATGGAGATCATATCCCCCTTATGTATTATACATGGTGATCATATCCCCCCTTATGTATTATACATGGAGATCATATCCCCCCTTATGTGTTATACATGGAGATCATATCCCCCCTTATGTATTATACATGGTGATCATATCCCCCCCTTATGCATTATATATGGAGATCATATCCCCCCTTATGTATTATACATGGAGATCATATCCCCCCTTATGTATTATACATGGAGATCATATCCCCCCCCTTATGTATTATACATGGAGATCATATCCCCCCCCTTATGTATTATACATGGTGATCATATCCCCCCCTTATGTATTATACATGGAGATCATATCCCCCCCTTATGTATTATACATGGAGATCATATCCCCCCCTTATGTATTATACATGGAGATCATATCCCCCCTTAATCTCCTCCTCTCAGTAGAGAATACATTCAGCTCCTCTAATCTTTCCTCGTAGCTGAGCTTCCTTGTATTCCTCCTACATAGACGTACATTGTAAAACATTGTTGAAAAAAGGTACTTTATTTTTATATAAAATAAATACATAAATACATTCTTCATGGAGTGGCATCACACCCGGTCCTACAATGCAGCACATGACGCCCGGTCCTACAATGCAGCACGTGACACCCGGTCCTACAATGCAGCACGTGACACCCGGTCCTACAATGCAGTACGTGACACCCGGTCCTACAATGCAGCACATGACACCCGGTGCTACAATGCAGCACATCACACCCGGTCCTACAATGCAGCACATCACACCCGGTCCTACAATGCAGCACATCACACCCGGTCCTACAATGCAGCACGTGACACCCGGTCCTACAATGCAGCACGTGACACCCGGTCCTACAATGCAGCACGTGACACCCGGTCCTACAATGCAGCACATCACACCCGGTCCTACAATGCAGCACATGACACCCGGTCCTACAATGCAGCACATGACACCCGGTCCTACAATGCAGCACGTGACACCCGGTCCTACAATGCAGCACATGACGCCCGGTCCTACAATGCAGCACATGACACCCGGTCCTACAATGCAGCACGTGACACCCGGTCCTACAATGCAGCACATGACACCCGGTCTACAATGCAGCACATCACACCCGGTGCTACAATGCAGCACATCACACCCGGTCCTACAATGCAGCACATCACACCCGGTCCTACAATGCAGCACATCACACCCGGTCCTACAATGCAGCACGTGACACCCGGTCCTACAATGCAGCACGTGACACCCGGTCCTACAATGCAGCACGTGACACCCGGTCCTACAATGCAGCACGTGACACCCGGTCCTACAATGCAGCACGTGACACCCGGTCCTACAATGCAGCACGTGACACCCGGTCCTACAATGCAGCACGTGACACCCGGTCCTACAATGCAGCACGTGACACCCGGTCCTACAATGCAGCACATCACACCCGGTCCTACAATGCAGCACATGACACCCGGTCCTACAATGCAGCACGTGACACCCGGTCCTACAATGCAGCACGTGACACCCGGTCCTACAATGCAGCACGTGACACCCGGTCCTACAATGCAGCACGTGACACCCGGTCCTACAATGCAGCACGTCACACCCGGTCCTACAATGCAGCACATGACAACCGGTCTACAATGCAGCACGTGACACCCGGTCCTACAATGCAGCACGTCACACCCGGTCCTACAATGCAGCACATCACACCCGGTCCTACAATGCAGCACGTCACACCCGGTCCTACAATGCAGCACCTCACACCCGGTCCTACAATGCAGCACATGACAACCGGTCTACAATGCAGCACATGACACCCGGTCCTACAATGCAGCACATGACACCCGGTCCTACAATGCAGCACGTGACACCCGGTCCTACAATGCAGCACGAGACACCCGGTCCTACAATGCAGCACATCACACCCGGTCCTACAATGCAGCACATCACACCCGGTCCTACAAGGCAGCACATCACACCCGGTCCTACAATGCAGCACATCACACCCGGTCCTACAATGCAGCACGTGACACCCGGTCCTACAATGCAGCACGTGACACCCGGTCCTACAATGCAGCACGTGACACCCGGTCCTACAATGCAGCACATCACACCCGGTCCTACAATGCAGCACATGACACCCGGTCCTACAATGCAGCACATGACACCCGGTCCTACAATGCAGCACGTGACGCCCGGTCCTACAATGCAGCACGTCACGCCCGGTCCTACAATGCAGCACATCACACCCGGTCCTACAATGCAGCACATGACACCCGGTCCTACAATGCAGCACATGACACCCGGTCTACAATGCAGCACGTGACACCCGGTCTACAATGCAGCACGTGACGCCCGGTCCTACAATGCAGCACGTGATGCCCGGTCCTACAATGCAGCACGTGACACCCGGTCCTACAATGCAGCACGTGACACCCGGTCCTACAATGCAGCACATCACACCCGGTCCTACAATGCAGCACGTGACACCCGGTCCTACAATGCAGCACATCACACCCGGTCCTACAATGCAGCACATCACACCCGGTCCTACAATGCAGCACGTGACACCCGGTCCTACAATGCAGCACGTGACACCCGGTCCTACAATGCAGCACGTGACACCCGGTCCTACAATGCAGCACATCACACCCGGTCCTACAATGCAGCACATGACACCCGGTCCTACAATGCAGCACGTGACACCCGGTCCTACAATGCAGCACGTGACACCCGGTCCTACAATGCAGCACGTGACACCCGGTCCTACAATGCAGCACATCACACCCGGTCCTACAATGCAGCACGTGACACCCGGTCCTACAATGCAGCACGTGACACCCGGTCCTACAATGCAGCACGTGACACCCGGTCCTACAATGCAGCACGTGACACCCGGTCCTACAATGCAGCACATGACACCCGGTCCTACAATGCAGCACGTGACACCCGGTCCTACAATGCAGCACATCACACCCGGTCCTACAATGCAGCACGTGACACCCGGTCCTACAATGCAGCACATCACACCCGGTCCTACAATGCAGCACGTGACACCCGGTCCTACAATGCAGCACATCACACCCGGTCCTACAATGCAGCACGTGACACCCGGTCCTACAATGCAGCACGTGACACCCGGTCCTACAATGCAGCACGTGACACCCGGTCCTACAATGCAGCACATCACACCCGGTCCTACAATGCAGCACATGACACCCGGTCCTACAATGCAGCACATGACACCCGGTCCTACAATGCAGCACATCACACCCTACATAACAATACAGCTCCAATCACCCAATAATTTACATTCGCTCAGCCGGCATGACGACATTTCGCCATCTAGTGACAGAACCGATTAATTACAAGCTTGGGTGCTAAAGCAATGTGTTTCTTCTCTAAATCAAGCTCAGGGTGCCCTACTGACCCCGGGCCCTCAGGCAGCGCCTGAGTGCTCGATTGGTCAGTCCTCCCCTGTGAGTCACACATCCTCATACCGCTCATGTTATTTATGGGGTTATTTTTTTTTCTGCTGAGTTTCCTGAAATGTGTGACTTATTTTTACAATCTGTGTGGATAGAAAAGACATAGAAGGAAATGTGACACACGCCAGGAACACTTCACAACTACAGAAAATGTAAAACTCTTGGCGCTCTATAAATTCTGTATTATAATAAAAATATTAATATTTCACTAGATCTATAGGAAGCTTCAAGTAGAACTAAAGAAAGAACTTTTTTTTTTTTAATTTGGACAGAGTAATTATTTATTTATTTCAGGCACTTATATAACGCCATCAATGTACGCAGCACTTTCCATATATATTATACATTCACATCAGTCCCCGCCCCCGAGGAGCGTACAATCTAAGGTCCTTAACTCACATTTATACATACACAGACTAGGGCCAATTTAGACAGGAGCCAATTCACCTGCCAGCATGTCTTTGGAGTGTGGGAGGAAACCGGAGTACCTGGAGGAAACCCACACAGGCACAGGGAGAACATGCAAACTCGAGGCAGGTGGTGCCGTGGTTGGGATTTGAACCAACGACCTGACTACTGCCAGGCAGAAGTGCTAACCATTTAGCCACTGTGCTACCCAATCCCTCAAGGGGTGTACAATTGAAGGTCCCTATGTATATACTGTGTGTTTGTATGTATTTATATATATATATTGTACATTCACATCAGTCCCTAACCAGGGGCGGACTGACTATTCGGAAACTCGGGCACTGCCCAAGGGCCCGGGGTCAGTAGGGGGGCCCCATAAGATGCCCCTGGTACCTTTTTCGTAGGCTTTTTTGCGTTTGGGCAAGGATACAGGGGCCCCACGGTCCCCTATTGCCTGGGGGCCCCATGAGTTGTCAGTCTGCCCCTGTCCCTAACCCTCAGGGGGCATACAATCTAAGGTCCCTATGTATATACTGTGTGTATATATATATATATTTTGTACATTCACATCAGTCCCCGCCCCCGAGGAGCGTACAATCTAAGGTCCCTAACTCACATTCATACATACACATACTAGGGACAATTTAGACAGGAGCCAATTCACCTCCCAGCATGTCTTTGGAGTGTGGGAGGAAACTGGAGTACCTGGTCGAAACCCACACAGGCACAGGGAGAACATGCAAACTTAAGGCAGGTGGTGTCATGGTTGGGATTTGAACCAACAACCCGAGTACTAGCCAGGCAGAAGTGCTAACCACTTAGCCACTGTGCTGCCCTAGTAAGCGCGAGTTGTCCCATTGGGGAGATTCTGGTTCCATAACCACAGAAACTGAGAGGAAATCCCTCCAAGGTGAGGGAATCCCCTGTGGTCACCAGAACTAGTGTCCCCATTGAAGGTTAGGGAGATTGTCACCAGCACATCCTCCCTTTCTGATTCTGTTCGGTTCCAGCCGATGGTCGCTGCAGCGCCCCACTTATACACGCCGCCATTTTTAAACGTGTGCGTTTGGCTTGCACACTTGCCCGTTGAAAGTTATCCCTTTATTCCTGTTCTGGGGACAACCCAAAATTTGGGATCTTATGTCATTTATGATGACGGCAAACAGGACAAATAGCGAGGATGGATCTCCCTAATGGAAGCACAGATGGAAATACAAATCTGACCGGGGGTCTAACCCCTCTCCACCTCTTGGTGCCGGCCGCACGCAAATGTGCCGCCTCTTGGCGTCTGGGCCTTGAGGTCTCTTTCGATCGGGACCTTTCCCGATCATGTGACCGCCATGACAGCGAATCACGGTGGTCACATGACCCTAAAACCCTGCCCCCCCTCCCAGCTTCTGAAACCCTGAAAGGGCCATGAGGCGCCGGCGCTAAGGGGTTAAACACTTCCCGTCCGGCCCATGTAGATAAACTGCTGGA
Source organism: Staurois parvus (assembly GCF_062004578.1). Lineage (NCBI taxonomy): Eukaryota > Metazoa > Chordata > Amphibia > Anura > Ranidae > Staurois > Staurois parvus. The sequence goes on from NW_028318383.1 coordinate 327,740, forward strand.
CGCAAGCACTGCCGAAGTGGGTAGACGTTTCTAAACGTACCCCCCCCCCCTGCATTCGTTACCTGTGTGCTCCCTGGGATCACTGTACGGGACCCTCTGTGTGAGCTCCCAATTCATGTGATCACTGATTGGCCAATCAGTGATCACATGAACAGTAGTAAGCAAGATGTCACTTCTGACATCATTGCTTACTACGTGTGAAATCTGTGAATGATCACAGAGATCACATGGTACAGGGCTATTCACAACAGCCTTGTACCATATGACAAGCTGTGACCAATCACAGCTCTCACCGTATTTCTCAATGGCTGCAAGAATGCAGCCAGAGAGAAGAAGAAATGATTGATTTTACAGCCTTTATGGGTGTAAAAGCAATCAGTGTAAAAAAAGAAAAAAAAATCTTCATCACCCCCCGCAAGTAGTACAGTGTCACCATGGTGACACTGTACTGCTAGGGTGACCGTATGTTTTAAAAAAAAACCCATAAATAATAATCCGTTTGTATTGAACTGTATTGTCTCCCATTATATTGTAAAGTGCTGAGCAAACTGTTGGCGCCATAAATCCTGTATAATAATAATTATATATAAAAAAAAATATAAAAAAATGTTTTTAGAAAAATTATAATTTTTGATTATAAACTAATTTGGGTTATATTTTTTTTTTTTTACTAAAAAGTTAGATGAATACATTTTGGCTGAGATTTATGAGGAAAGATTATTTATTTGCAAAATTTTAAAACACTTTTTTTTTTTAATTTTCGGACTTTTTCATTTACATAGCAAAAAAATAAAAATCCCAGCGGTGAATAAATACCACCAAAATAAAGCTTTATCTGTCTCAAAATAAAATGCTAAAAAATTAATATGGGTACAGTGTTGCATGACCGCGCAATTGTTATTCAATGTGTGATAGCGCTGAAAGCTGAAAATTGGCCTGGACTGGAAGGGGGGGAAAGTGTCCGGACTGGAAGGGGGTGAAAGTGTCCGGACTGGAAGGGGGTGAAAGTGTCCGGACTGGAAGGGGGGGAAAGTGTCCGGAGTGGAAGGGGGTGAAAGTGTGTGGACTGGAAGGGGGGGAAGTGTCCGGACTGGAAGGGGGGGAAAGTGTCCGGACTGGAAGGGGGTGAAAGTGTCCGGACTGGAAGGGGGGGAAGTGTAGGAACTGGAAGGGGGGGAGAGTGTCCGGACTGGAAGGGGGGGAAAGTGTCCGGACTGGAAGGGGGGGAAAGTGTCCGGACTGGAAGGGGGGAAAGTGTCCGGACTGGAAGGTGGGGAAAGCGTCCGGACTGGAAGGGGGTGAAAGTGTCCGGACTGGAAGTGGGGGAAAGTGTCCATACTGGAAGGGGGTGAAAGTGTTTGGACTGGAAGGGGGTGAAAGTGTTTGGACTGGAAGGGGGTGAAAGTGTCCGGACAGGAGGGGGGGGGGGTTTTCCGGACTGGAAGGGAGTGAAAGTGTCCAGACTGGAAGGGGGGGAAAGTGTCCGGACTGGAAGGGGGGAAAGTGTCCGGACTGGAAGGGGGGGAAGGTGTCCAGAGTGGAAGGGGGGGAAAGTGTCCGGACTGGAAGGGGGGGAAAGTGTCCGGACTGGAAGGGGTGAAAGTGTCCGGACTGGAAGGGGGTGAAAGTGTCCGGACTGGAAGGGGGGGGAAAGTGTCCGGACTGGAAGGGGGGGGAAAGTGTCCGGACTGGAAGGGGTGAAAGTGTCCGGACTGGAAGGGGGTGAAAGTGTCCGGACTGGAAGGGGGGGAAAGTGTTTGGACTGGAAGGGGGGGAAAGTGTCCGGACTGGAAGGGGGGGAAAGTGTCCGGACTGGAAGGGGGTGAAAGTGTCCGGACTGGAAGGGGTGAAAGTGTCCGGACTGGAAGGGGGGGAAAGTGTCCGGACTGGGAGGGGGGAAAGTGTCCGGACTGGAAGGGGGGGAAAGTGTTTGGACAGGAAGGGGGGAAGTGTCTGGACTAGAAGGGGGTGAAAGTGTCCGGACTGGAAGAGGGGGAAAGTGTCTGGACTGGAAGGAGGGATAAAGTGTCCGGACTGGAAGGGGGGGAAAGTATCCAGTGTGCACATGCTTCCTTGTATGTCTATAATCCACACACTTTGTAATAATAAGTCACATATTTCAGGAAACTCACCAAAAAAAAATCTCCATAAATATCATGCGAGGGGGTGGCATGTGTAATTGATGAAAGCTTCCGGATTAGAGTTCATCCCAAATTTTGGATGGTGTCAAATTCAGGTAGAATTTAATGTCAGTTATTTTTGGTGGTTCAGGTCCAAAAGCTGCATCCAAGGCTTTTTCTGCCCCATTCCTGCTTCTGCTGTTGCTTGGGCACCCTTAGCTTGATGCAGAGCTGGGACAAATTCCCTTAGCGCCCAAGGTGAAGAGGCTGAAGCCCCCCCCCCCTCTTTTCCTTCATGAGCTACAAGAAGCTGATGACATACCCAAGGAGGTTGCCTCCTCCCACATGGAAGAAAAATATATTTGAAATATATTTTAAAAATATTCTTCCCAAATATATTGACATATATATTTGAAATGCTACAATTTTGGCTGTGTTCAATATATTTAAAAAAAAAAAAAATATATATATATATATATATACACATACTGTACATACACACAGTATATATATATATATATATATATATATATATTTTAAATTTTTTTTAAATAAATTGAATATAGCCGCACATACACACACACTGCATGTTGAAATTCATTTTTTATATTTTACAAAAGATATGAAAAATATTTTTAAAAATATATATTTTTTTTAAATATATTTTTCAGATTTTTTTTTTCCTCCTAACAGCTTCTAGAAATCTGCCCTGGGGCAGAGCCCCTGCACAGGGGTGTCCTTCAGAAGGATTGGACCCAGGAACACTGCTGCACCCTCTAACCTAGCCCTCGGACTATCTATGAGTTCTCTCACCACCTACTGGGCACACCTCGCCAGGAATCGGCTGGAGACCCATAAATATTCTGGCTGAATGCCCTGTCATTCCTCCCACTAAGTTCTAACATCCTCTAGAAGACAGGGGGAAGTAAAAGATCAGCAGCCTGTGAGACACTGAGTAGCCCTAAATAATCAAACCCTGCTGCACTGATACAGAGGTGCCAGCTAAATTTACCTAGAAGCCCATCCTACTTCAGGAGGGTGCTACACTTATATAGGTGGCTGCCAAGGGACCAGTAACAAAGATGGAGAGCATCTGCTGGAAAGAGGAGTAAGATATTCTAACTTGTTCCTCACCCCCTAGACTTAATGAGGGGATTGGACTGGAGGAAGGGGGAGGGGGTAGTGCAACTGCAATTGTCATTTCTAGGGATGGCAATTCAAAACTGTCAGAATCTGCAGCATTCAACACTTCGGGGAGTATTGGATGCCTGTATTCCCCCCACCACACACTGTGGTTGCATCCCCTGACCCCAAATGTTGCTACAGGACTAAACGATGATGTAGGGGCAGAGGATGGAACCAATATTGCATCCCCCCCAACCCCATGTGGCCATCCTATCTTGCACCTACCCCCCTGATGATGTGCATGAGCAGTGAGTGTTATCAGGGGAATGGCTGTAAGAACCAAAAAGAGACAGTTGGGTCTCTGATGCTGTGCCATGGCACATGTGCTGTAGATTGCCCCGAAGCCTCCTGGGATGTGTGATGGGTTATCCCTGGAGGCTGCCGGCAGCTGGACGATGTCTTTCTTGCCTAGGCAAGAAAACTGGAAATGCGGGGGCCAGGTTTCTCAAAAATGGTATTTCTAAAATAAATAAAATGTCCAATTGTGTAATGGGGGGTGTAGGGACTAAAATGATGGAAAATGACTGAAGAGAGTGAAGGCCCACTTGAAGATTTTAATTGAGGTTGCAGAGCTTTAACATGGTGAAGACCAACAAAGAGGTGAGTGACGGTGGACCAACAAAGAGGTGAGTGACGGTGGACCAACAAAGAGGTGACTTACGGTGGACCAACAAAGAGGCGAGTGACGGTGGACCAACAAAGAGATGAGTGATGGCGGACCAACAAAGAGGTGACTTACGGTGGACCAACAAAGAGGTGAGTGACGGTGGACCAACAAAGAGATGAGTGATGGCGGACTAACAAAGAGGTGACTTACGGTGGACCAACAAAGAGGTCAGTGACGGTGGACCAACAAAGAGATGAGTGACGGTGGACCAACAAAGAGATGAGTGACGGTGGACCAACAAAGAGGTGAGTGACGGTGGACCAACAAAGAGGTGAGTGACGGCGGATCAACAAAGAGGTGAGTGACTGCGGACCAACAAAGAGGTGAATGACGGCGGATCAACAAAGAGGTCAATGACGGTGGACCAACAAAGAGGTGAGCGACGACGGATCAACAAAGAGGTGAGTGACGGTGGACCAACAAAGAGATGAGTGACGGTGGACCAACAAAGAGATGAGTGACGGCGGACCAACACAGAGGTGAGTGACGGTGGATCAACAAAGAGGTGAGTGACGGTGGATCAACAAAGAGGTGAGTGACGGTGGATCAACAAAGAGGTGAGTGACGGCGGATCAACAAAGAGGTCAGTTACGGTGGACCAACAAAGAGGTGAGTGACGGCGGATCAACAAAGAGGTGAGTGACGGTGGATCAACAAAGAGCTCAGTGAACGTGGACCAACAAAGAGGTGAGTGACGGCAGATCAACAAAGAGGTCAGTGAAGGTGGACCACCCAAGAGGTGAATGACGGTGGATCAACAAAGAGGTCAGTGAAGGTGGACCAACAAAGAGGTGAGTGACGGTGGACCAACAAAGAGGTGAGTGACTGTGGACCAACAAAGAGGCGAGTGACGGTGGACCAACAAAGAGGTGAGTGACGGTGGATCAACAAAGAGGTCAGTTACGGTGGACCAACAAAGACGTGAGTGACGGCGGATCAACAAAGAGGTGAGTGACGGTGGATCAACAAAGAGGTCAGTGAAGGTGGACCAACAAAGAGGTGAGTGACGGTGGACCAACAAAGAGATGAGTGATGGCGGACCAACAAAGAGGTGACTTACGGTGGACCAACAAAGAGGTCAGTGACGGTGGACCAACAAAGAGATGAGTGACGGTGGACTAACAAAGAGATGATTGACGGTGGACCAACAAAGAGGTGAGTGACGGTGGACCAACAAAGAGGTGAGTGACGGCGGATCAACAAAGAGGTGAGTGACGGTGGACCAACAAAGAGGTGAGTGACGGCAGATCAACAAAGAGGTGAGTGACGGCAGATCAACAAAGAGGTGAGTGACGACGGATCAACAAAGAGGTGAGTGACGGCGGACCAACAAAGAGGTGAATGACGGCGGATCAACAAAGAGGTCAATGACGGTGGACCAACAAAGAGGTGAGCGACGACGGATCAACAAAGAGGTGAGTGGCGGTGGATCAACAAAGAGGTGAGTGACGGTGGACCAACAAAGAGGTGAGTGACGGTGGACCAACAAAGAGATGAGTGACGGCGGACCAACAAAGAGGTGAGTGACGGTGGACCAACAAAGAGATGAGTGACGGCGGACCAACAAAGAGGTGAGTGACGGTGGATCAACAAAGAGGTGAGTGACGGTGGATCAACAAAGAGGTGAGTGACGGTGGATCAACAAAGAGGTGAGTGACGGCGGATCAACAAAGAGGTCAGTTACGGTGGACCAACAAAGAGGTGAGTGACGGCGGATCAACAAAGAGGTGAGTGACGGTGGATCAACAAAGAGGTCAGTGAACGTGGACCAACAAAGAGGTGAGTGACGGCGGATCAACAAAGAGGTCAGTGAAGGTGGACCACCCAAGAGGTGAATGACGGTGGATCAACAAAGAGGTCAGTGAAGGTGGACCAACAAAGAGGTGAGTGATGGTGGACCAACAAAGAGGTGAGTGACTGTGGACCAACAAAGAGGCGAGTGACGGTGGACCAACAAAGAGGTGAGTGACGGTGGATCAACAAAGAGGTCAGTTACGGTGGACCAACAAAGAGGTGAGTGACGGCGGATCAACAAAGAGGTGAGTGACGGTGGATCAACAAAGAGGTCAGTGAAGGTGGACCAACAAAGAGGTGAGTGACGGTGGACCAACAAAGAGGTGAGTGACGGTGGACCAACAAAGAGGTCAGTGACGGTGGACCAACAAAGAGGTGAGTGACGGTAGACCAACAAAGAGGTCAGTGACGGTGGACCAACAAAGAGGTCAGTGACGGTGGACCAACAAAGAGGTCAGTGACGGTGGACCAACAAAGAGGTGAGTGACGGCGGATCAACAAAGAGGTCAGTGACGGTGGACCAACAAAGAGGTGAGTGACGATGGACCAACAAAGAGGTGAGTGACGGTGGACCAACAAAGAGGTCAGTGACGGTGGACCAACAAAGAGGTGAGTGACGGCGGATCAACAAAGAGGTCAGTGACGGTGGACCAACAAAGAGGTGAGTAACGGCGGACCAACAAAGAGGTGAGTGACGGCGGATCAACAAAGAGGTGAGTGACGGTGGACCAACAAAGAGGTCAGTGACGGTGGACCAACAAAGAGGTGAGTGACGGTGGACCAACAAAGAGGTGAGTGACGGTGGACCAACAAAGAGCTGAGTAACAGCGGACCAACAAAGAGGTGAGTGACGGCGGATCAACAAAGAGGTGAGTGACGGCGGATCAACAAAGAGGTCAGTGACGGTGGACCAACAAAGAGGTGAGTGACTGTGGACCAACAAAGAGGTGAGTGACGGTGGATCAACAAAGAGGTGAGTGACTGTGGACCAACAAAGAGGTGACTTACGGTGGACCAACAAAGAGGTGAGTGACGGCAGACCAACAAAGAGATGAGTGACGGCGGACCAACAAAGAGGTGAGTGACGGTGGATCAACAAAGAGGTGAGTGACGGTGGATCAACAAAGAGGTGAGTGACGGTGGATCAACAAAGAGGTGAGTGACGGTGGATCAACAAAGAGGTCAGTTACGGTGGACCAACAAAGAGGTGAGTGACGGCGGATCAACAAAGAGGTGAGTGACGGTGGATCAACAAAGAGGTCAGTGAACGTGGACCAACAAAGAGGTGAGTGATGGCGGATCAACAAAGAGGTCAGTGAAGGTGGACAACAAAGATGTGAGTGACGGTGGATCAACAAAGAGGTCAGTGAAGGTGGACCAACAAAGAGGTGAGTGACGGTGGACCAACAAAGAGGTGAGTGACTGTGGACCAACAAAGAGGCGAGTGACGGTGGACCAACAAAGAGGCGAGTGACGGTGGATCAACAAAGAGGTGAGTGACGGCGGATCAACAAAGAGGTGAGTGACGGTGGATCAACAAAGAGGTGAGTGACGGTGGATCAAGAAAGAGGTCAATGACGGTGGATCAACAAAGAGGTCAGTTACGGTGGACCAACAAAGAGGTGAGTGACGGCGGATCAACAAAGAGGTCAGTGAAGGTGGACCAACAAAGAGGTGAGTGACGGTGGACCAACAAAGAGGTGAGTGACGGTGGACCAACAAAGAGGCGAGTGACGGTGGACCAACAAAGAGGTGAATGACGCCGGATCAACAAAGAGGTCAGTGACGGTGGACCAACAAAGAGGTGTGTGACGGTGGACCAACAAAGAAGTGAGTGACGGTGGACCACCCAAGAGGTAAGTGACTGTAACACCTATGAAATGTGTTGACCTTGGACCCTTTGTTTCTTGGGTAATTTTTACAATAAAGCATTGTTGCCCAAATGCCAGGAGCATGAGAGGTGACTTATGTTAATTCTCTAGCCAAAGGAACAGAGGAAGATAAAAACTTGTTTATGGAAATTGAACGTGTTTATGACATCTAGTATGTCATATTAGAAGATAAAAACCTGTTTAAAAATGTCTACATGCTTGAGAAGTTAGAAATCCTTAAGTTTGGGGTAGATGAGAAAAAGTTTAGGGTAGACAAAACGTTAAACAGAAGTGTGACTTTTCTGATAAAGATGTTGGTTGAACATGACTCTGTTGTCCTCGCAGAACCCTTCTGCTAGGTCCTCCTGTGGTGGGTGTGGCGCCCGCCCACTAGTGGACAGCTTCCAGAAAAATGGTTTAAAAGCCGGGAGCTTGAGCGGGATCGATTAGGAACCCCCCTGGTTGCTATAGGATGCCCTGACGCTGGGACTTTTGCCAAGGCTATATGGGCTGATCAATCAGTTGCGCTTACGGCTTCCCCGTGACCCCCTGTGCATTATGGTTCCGATGGGATTTGTTCCTTCCCACTTCCACATAGCTTTGGTAATGTATTCATTCTATGCTGTGACGCTGTCAAATGATGTGTCTATTTCATGCTGTAATGCTCACATTACTGTCGGTGTGTTATTATGCAGATTGTGATGACTATAAGATATATCTTCCTGTGTGTCGTGTGATAATAAAAGTGGAGCTTTTGACAGTGCAAGAATATTGCAGTTGGATTCTGTTATTTCTTGGAGTGCCGGGTGAATGCTATGATGTGCCAGGGCAGGTATTCATTTGGTAGGGTCTTTCACATGAGTAGAATATGTAATGGTTTAAATGCTGATTAAAATGTACCTGTGTGTATGACTACCTGTTGATTGTGTGTGTGTATATAACTTGCTTTTAGTTATTGCACCCAGCATTGCCCTTACAGTGACGGTGGGTGGACCATCGAAGAGGTGAGCGATGGCAGATCATCGAAGAGATGAGCGACGGCAGACCATCGAAGAGGTGAGCGATGGCGGACCATCCAAGAAGTGAGGAACGGCAGACCATCCAAGAGGTGAGGGACAGCGGACCATCCAAGAGGTGAGGGACGGCGGACCATCGAAGAGGTGAGGGACAGCAGATCATCCAAGAGGTGAGGGACGGCGGACCATCCAAGAGGTGAGGGACGGCGGACCATCCAAGAGGTAAGGGACGGCGGATCATCCAAGAGGTGAGGGACGGCGGATCATCCAAGAGGTGAGGGACGGCGGACCATCCAAGAGGTGAGGGATGGCGGACCAAAAGGTGAGGGACGGCGGACCATCCAAGAGGTGAGGGATGACGGACCAAGAGGTGAGGGTCGGTGGACCATCCAAGAGGTGAGGGACGGCGGACCATCCAAGAGGTGAAAGACGGCGGACCATCCAAGAGGTGAGGAACGGCAGACCATCCAAGAGGTGAGGGACAGCGGACCATCCAAGAGGTGAGGGACGGCGGACCATCGAAGAGGTGAGGGACAGCAGATCATCCAAGAGGTGAGGGACGGCGGACCATCCAAGAGGTGAGGGACGGCGGACCATCCAAGAGGTGAGGGACGGCGGATCATCCAAGAGGTGAGGGACGGCGGATCATCCAAGAGGTGAGGGACGGCGGACCATCCAAGAGGTGAGGGATGGCGGACCAAGAGGTGAGGGACGGCGGACCATCCAAGAGGTGAGGGATGGCGGACCAAGAGGTGAGGGACGGCGGACCATCCAAGAGGTGAGGGACGGCGGACCATCCAAGAGGTGAAAGACGGCGGACCATCCAAGAGGTGAGGGACGGCGGACCAAGAGGTGAGGGACAGTGGACCATCCAAGAGGTGAGGGACGGCGGACCATCCAAGAGGTGAGGGACGGCGGACCATCCAAGAGGTGAGGGAAGGCAGACCATCCAAGAGGTGAGGGACGGCAGACCATCCAAGAGGTGAGGGACGGCGGACCATCCAAGAGGTGAGGGAAGACGGACCATCCAAGAGGTGAGGGAAGGCGGACCATCCAAGAGGTGAGGGACGGCGGACCATCCAAGAGGTGAGGGACGGCGGACCATCCAAGAGGTGAGGGACGGCGGACCATCCAAGAGGTGAGGGAAGACGGACCATCCAAGAGGTGAGTTTTAAGTGATTCTAAGGCTTATGGAGCAAAAAATACGGTATATGGGACCAGGAAGTCCCTCTGGTGTAATCTACAGATAAAGAGGATAAACAGTGACAATGGACAGAATTCCACGACATATTTTACTATGAAAAACGATTAATAATGAGCAAAGGTAATATTGGAAACAAAAAGTATGAAGAAAGAATGAGAAAGAAAACGAGAAAAAAAAGAAAAGAAAAAGTGAGGTAAAAGAGGGTCATCCACGGTCCCTCTAAGGCTCGGTTCAC